>NW_010405245.1:24466-28556 GCF_000710305.1 Buceros rhinoceros silvestris | reverse complement strand
CATTCCTGTTGGATCACTCTCTAAGTGAATTTTAGGTGTCTACATCCTAAATTATCTAGGTAGACAAAGTCGTATTCAAGAATTTTTTACAGGTGTTAGCCTCCACATTAGTATCAGCCAGCATGGTTTTCCTGTGATATTGTGTTTCGCTTTCTCGTTCCTTCATTTAGATCAGGATTACATTGTTGCAGTTTCTTAGATACTCTAAGCTTTCAAAAGTGCCATCCCTGCATGTGTAAAAGAAAAACAAAACAAAACAAAACAAACAAAAAACCCCCAAAACCCTGGGGTGAATGGAGGGTTTGTAGATTTTGCACTGTTAGTCAGCTGCTCAAGTGTTTCAGTGCTGAACATCACACCTCTACATTCCTGTGGGACTTTCACCCTATGGTTTGAATAATTCAACGTTCTTCACTTTTTGGTGTTAAGTATCTTTTCCGCATATAGCTCAGCAAAGCTATATAAAAAATAAAAAAGAATTTCCTCATCAACTTTTCTGTTTTACATGTGCTATCTCAGGTTTATTTCATAACTTCAAGTATATATGATATTCTGTGAGGTGTGGCAGCATTGTCCTGCATATATTAAGAATTGAGAAACCATGATCAATGTCTGAGACAACCAGGTTCTGTCCAGACATAATGCACTTCTCAGACTTCAAAGCCAATGCTTTACTTAGCACTACAAATCAGTTTCCGGGGTCTCATGCCAGGCTCACAGGCAATGAAGAACATGCAATTTGTAAACACCTTTTGAAATGTTTTAAGGGTTCCGCCCCTCGATACATGGAAAGAGAAAGGGATGGAACTGCACCTGGCTATCTCAAACAGCTGTTCTTTCTCTCTTTGTAAACAGAAAAGTTTCTTGTATGAAAATACCATACAATCTGAATATTGTTGTAATACTTATGCACAGGAGAATCACAATTAGATCAGTTCTATTCCCAAACTCATTTTCCATGTTCTGTATGCTAGTCTAAATCCTTGTTTCTCATTTTCCTTTCCAATTTTCTGCCTTCTCATCAGATTTTCTTTCATCCCAGTCTCTCTGTGCAACGTATTTTGTGCCAGTTACAAAATGGATGGTCCTTTTGTCATCTCATCTAGTCTGTTTTCGCCCCTCTGTTCTTCTATGGTCCTTGACATTAGTGGCTCCATTCTTCCCGTGTTTCACAAGAAACCTTTAATTTTCCAGTATCCTTTAATTTTCCAATAATTCTAAAGTGGTTTCTGGTTTGTCCCTTCTTCCTTCTAACCCTATGAGAATGCAATTCCATCCTTCCCTCCATGGGGTTCTTTGTGCGTTCCTTCACTCCCAGTTTCTTCCTTCTCTTTGCATACAAGTCAAATGACTTCTTGGGTTACAAATTGCTGTGCTGTATATTGGAGTGCTAGCAGTGTGAACACAGGAGAGAGCGAGCCTTCTGGTCATAATTCTGCCTCCTGACCTTTCCTGTAACAAGCCAAATTACAGGGAAAATATGCCCACTATGTACAGGTTTTTCCAATTTTCTTTCAGCACTAAGAGAAAAGCAGAAGGTATAAGTCAATGCAAAGATTTTGAGTTCTTGTTTCAAAACACAGATGTTAGAGCATTTCAAAGAAATGGTGTCAGATGATTTAACTTTCTGCTTAGAGTCATTCTCCAAACACTTTGACTGAAGTTTTCCTGCAAAAATTCAGTCTGAAACAAACATAGTGAAGAAATATTTACCCTAAATATGAACAAATAATTCTGGTTATATTTTTGTCACCCTTGACTAGATTATATCACCCTCAGTCACAGTTCGTGATAGTGTATGCATCACAAGTGTATTGCATTCTGCTTAAGCAGGGATAATTTTTCCCAAAAAAGCAGATGAAGATTGTCTTCAGTGCTACTCCCCCTTGGGGTGTGGGACTAGACAAGTTTGTTCTTTGCCCGACGACTCCCAAGAAACCCTGAGGGTGGATACATTTAGTGTCAGAGAAGTTGACTTGCACTTCAGACATCATTAAAGCTTTGCCCTGAATTCATACAGTTGGTGCAAATCTTTCTAATTCTGATCTTGTAGCCAGATGAAGATACCTGGTAGTCCAGATAATTCTCAGTTTAGAAAAAACACCGATAAAGCCCCTTGCTTTTCAGGAATGTAGAAACAGCATCTAGAACTCTCTCAAAGCTGACATATTAAGGATATTTTCTCTCACAGTTTTCTGATCTAGTAGTCAGAGAACCCTTTAACTGTCAGCGCCAGTAGCCTATAAAGTCAGTAGCTGGGCCAACGACATGTTGATCCACTCAAACACTGCTCATTGGTGGCTACAGGAGTTACAAGAGATAAAGTAATGGAGAAAGAAGTAGTACACTGCCACTATTGATTGAGTTGGTGTTTCTTAGTGTAATCTCACTGAGTGAAGTATTAGGAATGGCAGAAAGTAAAATCAGCCTCATGTTGGTGGGTCAAAAGTCTTGAGAATTGCATCAAGACTTTTCTTTAAGTGACTGAAACTCTGAAGATGAGGAGCTATGACAGCAGATGGAGACCCTGTCTCTGAAATGCTGTGAGATGGGCTCCACAGGAAGTGCACCTTCCCCCGATTATGTTTGCCTTAGCTAGGGTATATACATGCCCAAAGGTGCACTGCTTGGTTAGGTGCAGAGATGGGCATTATCTACCCTCTTTGATTTCCATAAGTTCAGGCTGTGTCAGTGTTTCTTTAAACGTCCTAGTTTTTCTTCTGCCTCACGCAAATTCCCTATGAAGAGATCCTGCTCAGTTAACTGTAGTTAATAATACTGCAGTGGTACCACCACGTAATGACTCTCCAGCAATTTGGAAAGCTTTGTCTTCTCCTAACTGCACCATTTCCCCCTTCCACAGTTACTGATCTAATATAGATATATCTCCTTGAATAATGTATTTGCAACTATAGTATTCAAACTGATATAGCTAAATAGCAGCTTCTAATGACTGTAGTAAAAAGGATAGGAGACCAAGTCTAAGACTGATTAATAACTTCTACAGATCAATAATAGTAGTTTTGCCTTGTTGTTGCTGAGTTGGACTGTGAAGAGTGTTGGACTACTGAGCCTCCCTCCCTTACACTTTCTGGAGGGCTCGTATGATTTCAGCATGAGTCCCTGCATCTTGAAAAACATTTGGAGATTTTAAGTATTTATGGTCTTATCCCATAGTCTTTCCAGCACAACAGGACGTAAAAAATCCATCCATTGTGCATAAACTCCTTAGAAATGTATATATATATATATATGTATAAATGTAATACAATATCACTGCCAAGAGAGAAGAGCCCTAACCAGAGCATTGTGTGAAAAAAAATCAGTATGAAACAATGTACTTATTGTACAGGGGTTTGAAAAAACAGTAACTTCTGGTACATACTGAGCTATTATAGTATTAATTTATTTTTATGCTTTGTTATAATTACAAAGTAGAACATGATATTTTCTATTTAAATAACCAATATAAATATAAGCTTATGAGCAAAATTAATTTTAATGATTAATATGCTACTTTGTTGTAGAAATGAGTTCACTAATTAATATTTTCTCATTACAGATAAAACTGTGGTATGACAAGGTTGGTCATCAGTTAATAGTGACAATACTGGGAGCAAAGGATCTTCCTTCAAGGGAAGATGGGAGGCCAAGGAATCCTTACGTTAAAATTTACTTTCTTCCAGACAGAAGGTAGGGTGAACACAGACAAGGAACATTTGAGTAAGAATTAGTCTGATACTCAGATGGCATGCACAGCTGAGTTTCCTGGTCATACATACTTGGAAAAATCTTGCAGTGTGGAATTTCTTTATTGAACACGCTATGTAATAACCACATGCCTTTGAACACTAAACACAAACTCACTTTCACTGGATATTTTACTCAATACCAAATAGAAAAGAAAAGGTAAATATATGTAATTGGATGGGGATCTGTTATTTGCAAAGGATGTTGTTAGGGTTTTATAATGCCCTTGTTTCCTATGACAGTTATTCCTGTCCAGTGCAAAGAAAATGCTACAAAGTTAGGTTCACAGATTTCTGAACTGATCAGTCCAGCAGCTTTGGCTTGCCCCCTTTACACAACG
>NW_010405245.1:23862-24383 GCF_000710305.1 Buceros rhinoceros silvestris | reverse complement strand
TGTGTTTGGCATCTGAAACCCATAGATCTCATATCACAGTGTAAGTGAGTTAAGGCTGAAAGGGACTCAGCTGACGTTTCCCAGATGCACCTTGAAAATTTCCCCTAGAGCACAGGACTGATATTAATCTGGACTGGCATTATATAAGTATTTAGGGCAAATTAAGCTGTGGTACGGACCTGTATTCCTGAATAACTCCTTAATGTCTTTGCCCATGATTTTCTGCCATTTCAACATGGGTGGTGGGAAGAACAGCAAAGGGGATAATGTGATCCCCATTTCATTTTTTTTTAAATTGGTATTTCATCAAATTGTGTCAGCAGGGGAACATACTTTTATTCTGTAATGTATCAATTAAATAATTCAAAGATTTAGCCTGACTCTGTATATAAAAGGTTGACCACTGGATTGCTGAATCTATAGAATAGGGTGTAGATTCAGAGTTTATGTATTTACATCCTTTGCTTTTCCTAATAGCTAAACTGGGAAGATGGTAACTATCTCCAGTACCGATTGACTTC
>NW_010405245.1:0-23747 GCF_000710305.1 Buceros rhinoceros silvestris | reverse complement strand
AGCATGAGCTACAGCTACTCAGTATTTTGGAAGACACTGCTTTTCCACTTTCATTGTATACTATGTGTTGACAAGAAAATTTTCTGTGACTGCATAAATTGCAATCCTATTAGTGACAAAAGGTTTTGGGTGTATTGTCTTGGGTTCACCCGTATTTGAACTGGGGCTAAATTCTTAGTGTATTCGAATTGCTGTAGTGTGTTTGGAGTTGCTGAAGCTGCACTTAAACTGAGAATGAAGTCTGCTTAAATTATCTTAGCTACTTTTTCAAGATTAATAAAGCTACCAAAAATATCTGTGTTCAGAATGCTTCACAATGTAAGTTTTAGTAACTAAAAATATATAGAAGAAAAATATTTAATTAAATACTTTCTAGTATACAGGTAGAGAAAGTTATATAACATTGGATTTTATTATGCTGTACCAGTGTTTCCCATTTGTGTGAAGTATTCAGAACTTTTTCTTTTATTATTAAATGTGTTTTCTGTCACTTATATAGGAATCAGCAATTGGTCTTATTGAACTGTGGGGTTTTTTTCTGATGTGCAAGTCCATTTTCCTTTCCTTAGAGGTAAAAGCTAAGTACACAACAATATATTTCTTGTGTAGAGGTAAAATGAGGAAACGTGCTAGAGGTAAAATACACTGAATTCAAGCATTTAATTAGATGATGTTGGTGAACTCTCTTTGATCAAACAAACTTCCTGGGAAAAGCTTGTCCAATGTAACTTATTTCAGTTCTCGAAGCTAAACAAATCTTTAGTAAAATAGAAATAATTACATTATTTGTTTTAACATGTCTAAAAATATTATTTCTTAGTTAATACTTTGATCCAGCTTCTAAGTAACAGTTCAGAAATGCAGTAATTACATCACAGTTGCAAGTATTAGCAAATGGACAATATCTACATTTCCATAGTAAAAAAACTACATAAATTAGGACTACTGCTGCATTATGCAGCAATCAGCTGGTTTAAAATTAAGCATTGTTATGAGAACTCTGGTCAGTACTCTCAGGAGAATTTTCCATCAGAAAATATCAGGAGAATTTTTCATCAGAAAATACTAATTCTTTGAAGCAGAAATATTCTGCAAAACACATAGCTTTCAACCATGCCCTTGAGCCAGGGCCAGGAGCTCCATGGTAGCCTTGCATGGAGACCTCATTGGGCTCCAAAACTTAAGGCCAACCTTGTAACGGAGATCACCTTCAACCTGGGTGGTTCCTTGGGGTGACCTAAAAGGATTTTGGTAGCTTTTTTGAGAACAATTTTTTTTCCTGGTGTTTCTGGAAAAGCCTGTGGAGAAGGCCCTATACTTCCCACAGCTCCCTTACCATTCCCTCACGGGGGCCAGCTGCTCCCTCCTGCTCTGCAGTTGAAGAGTCAGCTGCTATGGGACTGGAAGCTTGAGTGAACCAGCTGGCTCATTTATCTGAAATGCAGATATTTTGCTCAGACTGTAGTATATTTTGCTTTATAAAATACTTTTTTCATAACAAACATAATAAACATTCCTGTTTTTCAGGGAACTTTTTAAAATTGCAATTGCTGCATGAACTAGAAAACATCTAACTTTAGTTTTTAATATGAAATGATAAAATATGCTTAATATATGTGCTGTACTGTATTTTTATTATAAAAGACTAATCCTGACATCGCTAATAGTTCCCATAAGACTACAAAATATACTGCTGATATAATGTTTCCTACTTTCCATGATACAGTTGTGACTTGTAGGATAATGGTCTTTTGAACTTTTTAAATATTTTTTTTTTTTTTTTTTTTTTTTTTTTTTTTTTTTTTTTTTTTGCAGTGATAAAAATAAAAGAAGAACAAAAACAGTAAAGAAGACACTGGAACCTAAGTGGAATCAGACATTCATTTATTCTCCAGTTCATCGGAGAGAGTTTAGGGAACGAATGTTAGAAATTACTCTTTGGGACCAAGCACGAGTTCGAGAGGAAGAAAGTGAATTTTTAGGAGAGGTATGCAATTATAGGTATTTTCTATAGAATTATAGTTACTCATATATTCACATTAGATACAATACTTTTGAAAACATGATTAAATACAGCAAAACAAAGCAAGCTGTTGTATTTGTCCTTATTTAACTTAGTAGTGTACAAATACTGGTCTTGCACTTACCGCATAGTCCAGATATGAGATTCTCTCTGAGTTTGTTCCAGTTTAGTAACAGCATGCATGTGATTCCTCAATTTCTTTTAGAGTCGTTCATTAAAATCCATGTTATCTGTAGTCATATTTTACCAAAATGTTGGAATGTTGCTGACTACTTTGCTACAAGATATTTGAATGCTGTGAAGTTGTCACAAAGTAATAATGGTTTTGTAGAAAGATTTTTCATTTATTTAGTGCTGTAAAATACACCTGAACTCCCTTCATATTAAATGCAAGATTTTTACAAACCTTCAATGTTCTTAACAATAAGAGAATAATAGAATAAAATTTATTAACATAGCTATTTTAAAATATTCTGTTATGTAGTGCTTTCCTTCTTTTAACCATTTTTTCTTTTTTAGATTCTGATTGAATTAGAGACAGCATTACTAGATGATGAACCTCACTGGTACAAACTTCAAACACACGATGTCTCTTCATTACCACTTCCCCATCCCTCACCATATTTGCCACGCAGACAACTCCATGGTGAGAGTCCCACACGGAGGTTACAAAGTAGGTTGTGAGTTTTACACACTGCATATAGTTCATTTGAATTAATGCATAAAGTATATTAAATTCATTTAGATGGGAAGGTGACAGAATTCGTGTGTTCATTTGTATTCTGAATTAGGTAATTTATGATTACTCATGAAAGTCTGACGTGCTATAAATGGTAATACTGAACACTGGTGCAATACACCGTTTTTTTTCTTATGAGACTTCCTAGTTCAGGTCCTGAGATTGAGCAAATTATCTTGGTCTTCTGCAATGTGCTATTTTTATCTCGAAGTCTTATCTTGTATAATATCTTTATCATCTCATCATTTAACAAAATTGAATGTGTGGGACCTTCTTTTTCAGCTCATACTTCTTAAAGTGACCTGTATATAACATCATATGTACCTGAATTAGTACCATGGCCTGTTGCCTTGTTGTGATACTATTTACATATGGTACATTCACAAATGGAATTTATCTTAAAATTCTGTTTTGTAGAGTTTGGTATACTTGATCCACAGTACTTGGATGTTATCCGTAGATATTTTGAAAATAGAGTATATACAATATGCTAATAAAAATATATAAGAATGAGACAGTAAAGGGTGAAAATCTGTTTCCTTACTACTTCATTGTTTCTCTAGTTAACTGTTCAGTACTGTCAGTGATTTAAAGTTATCCTTCTCTGAAGTAACTTTATAAAATATCAGTTGATGCTGATATAAAAAGAACCAAAAAACAAAAACCCAAAACCCCAACAGCCCCAAAACTATTTCTGAAAACTCTTTGGGTTTTTCTGAGTCTTTGTACATGAGTGTGTGTGTGTGTGCATGCGTTGCACACAAACTCACAGAAACATATGCATGTGTCGTCACTCAAACAAGCTTGGATATTTCATGTGTTTTCTGTGGAATCTCTACTAAGTAATCCCTTTATGTAAGTGTTTCATGTAGTTGACAGTTTTTGTATCTGTGCACTGGATGGTGAGAAGGATTAAAATGCTCCATATCATAATATTCCTAGACAGATATATTAACAGAGAGTTATAGTGCATAGCCCTGAAGCTGTAAGGTTATACCTATCCACAAAAAGAGGAAAGAAATGATAGTTAACAGGTAAGGAGTTGTGTTTCAATTCATTTCTCTTCAGTCTTCTCAAGTACCATTACTGTTGTTTAAGTAAAATTTTAAAATTATTTTTCCTCTATCTTTTTCTGCCATCTTGTAACACATTTTGGAAGTTAAATTTTTCATGTAAAATTACTTTTACAGACCAGGTGGACATTTCAATATCTGATTATATGCAATTTTAGTGAAATTTTTGTTTTCAGGAAATACTCAGTCCTGCAAACAAACACTGTTTCATTATAGTAATTCCTGTTTGAGCAATAAATTCCATGAAGAATGAATAAAACAGTAACTGCTTTATTTTGAAAAAGACTGTAGTAATACTGGACCAAAGGGCTGTTCAATGATCTGACTGAATATCTGGAAGTCAATAAGGTATTTTTTAATACTAATAAATACTAATAATACTGTGCTCAACTGAACAATCTTATATACCCGTCTGGAAATGTAGGGGGAAGGACTTACTAGAACTTCTGGTTTGGTGAAACATTAAGATTTGGTGTAGAAGTCCTGCTTTTCAGAGAAGATGATTTTGCCTGTCTGTTCCCAGAGTGGTACTTTGACAACCTGAGGTTCTAAACACTTCAGCCAAATAAGCAGTGTCAGACGTTTACTGTGATTGCTGGAGAATTCACATACTCCTACAAATAAATTATGCTATTTGCTTTTGTACTAATATGGATATCCCATAAAGAATGAGTTTCTCTAGTGTCCTGGGAATATATGCTCTTCTTGAATCCTTGTGTGTTATAAATCATACTCAGTTTAAACAGTTTAACATGTACAGAATAAAATACCTCCTTTTGGGAGACTAGAAAGGCATTCAAGTGGGAATTTATCATCTGGTCACACTTCTGCAATGGTAGCAGAGTCCATTTAGCAATTAAAAAATACTTTTTTCTTTTTTTTTTTCTCCTAAATTGGTGTCTCATCTCTGTAATGGAAATAAAAGTATTTCTTGTGGTCCAGAGGGATGATGGAATATTCTACTGGAGATATCCAGGACTCAGTTGGACAAGGCCGAAAGCAATGCAATATAAGCTGGCCAAACCTGAAACAGGTGTTGCACCAGATGGCCTCCAAAGCCCTTCTCAGCCTAAACGTCATCACCAGGGGACTGGTGAAGGGCAGACAACACATCTTATGACTGTCTGCCTTCACTAAGTGAAATATGTATAATACATGAATAACGTGTAGAAGTCTGGTTCTTTTACTTTTTTATGGAGCTTTCAAAAGAATATTAAAATTAATATCTTAGCTTCTCGTGTCTGAAGCTTTTCTTGTATCCTTCAATAACAACTATTGTATATTATGAAACAGAAGATGTTATCCAGTGTCACATTACAGCAATGTGAAAAAAAATCTCTAGAGTGAAGACGAGGCATGTCTAGCCTGTTTGTCTGCCTTTTTCAAAGCACATCTTAGAACACAGTTATGCAGTAGGCTGTTTCAATTTCTGAGGCTGCAAAATCTGAGCAGTTCAGACCTCTCACCTTTTGTTCATTTCTGTGATGCTTCTGTGTATAGAATTAGTGAGTACAATATGAAGTACTTTGTTGCATGCTCCCAAAAACTTTAGTGAGAGAAATAATGAGATATTTTTAATTACAAGGTTGTTTGCTCTTGGTATAAATACACATCTCAGCTTTCTTATCTTCATGATTGCCAAGTAGCTATAAATACATATATTTGAAGACAATACTTAAATGTTATTCTCTGAAGGTAGTTTAAAAGAACCACCTACACTTACCACTTTTTTTTTTAATATCACTGAATTGTAGCATTCCTGAAGAAGAGCAGGTTTTCAGCCCTGAACACTGAACTCCTATATTTACAGGTAGCCAGTAGCAAAGTGCAAGCTTCCCACAGAGCCCCATAGGTCAATTTTTTAGGAACCAGCTTTCAGAGACAGTAGCTTAGTTTCTACACGTGTTTCTCTCTTGATGTCTTTGAGTGGGCATTATGTTGTTGTACAGACTGATTTAAGCCAGCTGTCCACCTTCTCTTGCCCAGTCCTCTGATCCATACAATTCATTAACTTCCTAGTGATGAAGGATCATCACCATGTTTTTTTCTTAGTATTTTTTGAAAGACATCTACTTAAAAAACTGGAATTACTATAGAATGTAGGATTATGACATAATAGGTTTAATTATATTTCAGATGTTCATAAACCGTTTTTTAGCCAATGAGTGTATTTCAAGCTATTTCACGTGAAATATGAGATAATGACTAGGTCTATTTTACTTATTGTGCTGAACTTTTGAAGTGAATTTTTAAAATGGCTTCATCTTCTCTAACATTTGACATAAAATTGGACGTACATTAAGAAGTCCAGGTGGCATTAGCTAGAATTACAGACAAACTGACATTCTTTTTATATTGCCTCTGAAAAGAGATTATAAACAGAAAATTAAAGATTATTTTTAAAAAGATTTGTGAATTCCTGTTGTTGGTTAAGCCACAGTATTATTGTTCATCTCACATTAGGTAAGAGGCTTACTACAGATTACATTGAAAATTGAATGTGGTTTGAATGGTGTCTTTATAGTTGTTAGTTCTTGTTAGTATTACTGATTATTGACAACTGATACTGAAATCAAGCAGGGTTTATATCATGCGACTGTAAATCAAAAATTGCTTCCTCCACATGTAGCCCATAATAGAGAGATAACAGACATCAAATTGTACCTGAGACATTCTTATTCAATCTTTTACAGTTATGTCCATGTAATATATGCATTTGTGCAGTGTGAGCTAGTGCTGTTTAGTTGATAATATTGGGTTATTGTATATTTTGAAAAACAGTTGTTGATTGATTGAATTGATTTTAATTGAACAGTTGAATTGATTTTAGGAGCAGATTTTGTTTTATTTCAAGTATTTTAAGAATTTCCTGATTATTAGGAATAAAAAGTAACTGACACTGGTTTTCTAAGTCAGATTTTGCAGCTTTAAAATGAAGCTGTCTGGATTATCGATCTGCAGAGAGTGGGTGTATAGTGTAGGTAACAGCTAAATGCCTGTCCCTTAACAATGCCCAAACATGGGAAGAAGTGTGAATATAACAGTAAACCCAGACATTTTTAGGTTTCTAGTTACAGCATAGATATGTACAGCTGTGAAAGGAGAGCTTTTAATTCCTGTGAGAATGAACAATATGGCTTGAAAAACAAAACTGAAATTTTATGTTTTGAGCATCCTCAATAAGGGAGAAGTGGTAAATCTGTGTGAGAGAAACTCTGCTGAAAAAGAGATTTTAGAAATTACAGTGTTTGGAAATCAACATTTAGAAGTCCAAAATGGTGGATCAGATTGTATTTTTTCAAGAACTGAACACCAGAAAAATTAGTTAGAATCAAAATAATTAAAAAGAGACTGTGAAGTAGCTTTCTTTTAAAGGGAATTTGTCATTACTTTTAAGAGTTAAAGTCATCGATGACTCCATTCACTGAGGTTCATGGTTCTTAAGACATATAAAAAAACATCTGGAGGACAAAAATGGAGTATAGTTATGTTCTACAAAAAAAAAAGTGCATATGGAGTGCAAAACCCTATATATAACATTCCTTATCAGAATTTTATTTACTCATTGAGATGGGAATAAAAAAACCTCTATAATGCATAAGCAAAGTGTTTTGAATCATATGAAAACATTTTGTAAACTTTTGTCAGCTTTGTACATTTTCCCAAGTCAGACTATTTTTTCTGGGGCAATGCTGAGACGTTATCATGCTAAAAATTATTACATCTGACAAGAAAAAACAGATTGATAGACCAGATTCATGAATAAAGGTCCCTATTGCTTGTTAATTTTTGAAAAACATTTTTAGGTGGACTTCTCATTGCTGGGTGCTGAGGGTTTGGGTTTTTTCAAACTTCTGTTTCTGTACCATCAAATCAAATATTACTTGAATGTTATAACTGTTATAACTGTTAATTCAAACCTTCTCTTTATTGAAAAGTTAAAATTTTCAAGAATATATTGTAGAACATTAAGAGATACACTTGGTAGTACCAAAATCATCAAAGTTTAATAGTAATTAATTACAACGTATCTGAAACTTTACCCTGTGGAATCTGAGCCCCTACATTTCAAACCTCAGTCTTCCAATGAAAGCTACTGACTTCCTTTGAACTCTGTGGAGTCTCATTTTACTGCAGAATCAGGATCTTGGTGTCTCAGCAATTTCCTTTAATTTTGCTGTGAATATGGTAAGTCAGTACGATAATATTAAATCAGTGTCACTGAATCTTACTTCAGGGAATTATAATAATGCTGTTCACTAGTGGGTAAGCAAGTTGTACTTAATGGAAACACGCGTCAGTGACTTTTTTTTCAAATTATAATATGGAGCATTTTATGGTCAGTGGCACAGATGATAAGTGATGAATGTATTATAACAATTCTACCCTAGAAAGCAAGAATAACACTAATTTTTCTCTTTCATGCTTCTTCCTTAATTTTTCTCTTTCTTTATGGAGCACAGGCCTTGGGCATATTACCTTTGTTTTCATGCATCAATGTGTTTTTCATAAAATATGGATATATATAGCAGTATTGTATTTATTATACACCTATGATTTATTTATTAAATTTATGGTACATCTATGGTTTCTTAAATACTTTAATTAAAAGGTATTTAACATGATACAGGGGTGTCTGAAAAGGCCTTAAACTATCAAAATAATTTTCTTTTTTCCTAATAGAGTAATCTTAAGACAATAAATCTGTGCTGTTTGAAAATTTGAAAATAAACTGTATTATTATAATTAAACTACAAAAATACTTAAAATCCTGGTTTGTATCACTTTAAGGGAATTTGATGATTTATTACATTGCTGCTCTGGTTACTTGATCGAATCATGCTATTAAACTACTCTTCGGTCATGTAAGGATGACAGAAAAGCAATGTTCTTTGTTGAATTGTCCCAGTGGATAGGGTAGAGTACCTTGCTAGGCAGTTGATAAATAGCAAGTCAAGTGACCTTTAAAAGGATTCTAAAAGATACAGGTCCATACAGTAGCTTCCTTTTCTGGCTAAAGGTAGTGTGTAGCTTCTTTTAATTGTAGATGCATAATAAACTATCATGTAACAGTGTTATGGTTCTGATGAAGTTTTCAGATGGTTTTAACACTGTTCTAGCTTTTTCCTTTCTGTGTTGTAACCATACAGAAACAAATGCGGCTTCCTTCATCCTCACACCCATTATAATATCAATATTTTTACATTCTGGTGCTCTTCAAGATCTCCTCTTTAACAGGTGTTTCCAGAAAGCAAATTCAGAAGGTCCATAGTTTTTAATTATATAAATACTTTCTAGACTGTTTTTTTGTTTTATTTATTGCATGGAACTCTTGAAACTTTAACTTTCTAATGTTGCTGCAGTAAACTAGAGAACTTTCCCATACTCCATTTTTTCATAATTTTGCACGCAAATAAGAGTCAGTTTTTCGTGAAATTCCTAACTGGAAGAGATTAGTACCAAGTAATATAAATATTAGAGAAGTTATACAGTAAAGCTCACATCTAAAAGTTAATAAATAATGAAAAAAAGAAAATCCCTATTATTCAGTTTGGAATTATATATCCTAATGGAATTCTGGAGCTGGGCCATAATTGTGTTTATCAATAAAGCCAATGTGAAAATACAGAAAGTTAGAAATTGTAAGTAGTAGATAATTTAGTGATATCGTCTATGTATTAAAATAATACCTGGATGTCAGACAGTGTGACTTGCCAGAAGGAAACTAGTCATCTAGTTAATTCTTATTGGCATCTGGTGAAGCATTATTGGCAAGAAATTAAAATTTTCATTTTTCCTCTAACACTGTCATATCTTATTATCTGAAATGCATCATTTACTCGTGGACTGTCACTCTTTAATATTTAAGATGGTATCTGTGAGCTGTTCAACTATAAGGAGTAAAAACATTCATAATATCTTGCTAATGGCAAGATACTATTCATGTTATTCTGACTTCCTGGCTTCTTCATCTATACAGAAGTCGCATTTACAAAATCTGAAAATGCAAACAATTTAGATTTCCATAACTGTGCAGATATTTGCATAGTATTATATTGTCAAGCTTAGAAAAACTGGTATGGTTGTATGGAAAGATAAAACATGTAACATAAAACAACCAGTCTTAAGGAATGCAAACAATAAATCAGATATTGCAAGTATTTAATCTTTGTGCTCACATTAGGACTCTTAACTTCACTGGTAACAGTGATATGTAGATAAGGTATTAATATATGTACATATTTGCCAAATCAAGATTTAGCTGAAGATGGGAGGTAGAACATCACTCTGAGTCTGTTAAAGTAGAATACATAGCTACATCTCAGGAAAGTTCTGCTAATAACTTCCTCCTGAGGTGCCAACAGCATTATGCAGTAATTTTAAGGGTAGCAGCTTGTATTATAAGCCAAGTTGAAAGTATATTTTTCGCTTAAAAAGTTAAACACTTGCTTATAGTAAATGTGCAGTTGTATTTTAGAGTTGGAAATAACTGTAATAGCTCTACTAGTCCTCTGTGACTACGGGGTATATGTTGACCCAGAAGTGATTGGCATTTTTGTGGTTTAATTTCTCCTAACTGCTCAAGTTTTATTGTTTTGACTGAATGTGGCCTACAATATAAAATTCTTCAGTCTTCAGCAGCAGTTATATCGAAGTTTAAGGTTCTAAACATCCCTGTTACATGTATTGATTCATGTATTTTTCCCTGACACTACTTCATTTCAATATTTGTTTTCCAGATAAAGGCTTATATTCATATAATTCAGGTAAATTTTCAGCATGCCAGAAATGCTTATTGCTTCCATATACATGCAAAATTTAATTTGATATTTTCTTGGTGTGCTTTTCTTACCTATTGTGCAGATGCTAAATTGCTTAAATGTTCCTTGGCTTTCCGTGTCTGCTTTTCAGTCATAGGTCTTTTGTTTGCTTTCTTTCTCTATTCTTAACATCTCGATATTGATATTGGAGCAGTATGGTAACACTATACTTGCTTTGCCTGCCTTTATTTTAGGTAGAGCTTTGGTAGGTAAACTGTAGTAAGCTTTATTAATTACACTAGGAAAATGCTGTTTTGCTTAAGCAATATTAAAAAGAACACTGTTGTACTACAGCTGTTTGAGAACTAGTGTAAGTATTGTTAGAACACAGACATGGGGTAAGTGAAGTATTGGCAAAATCAGTATTTCTGCTGAAACATATTTTCCAAGTCCAGATCCTGTATCTAAGAAGTTTGCCTTAATTAAATATAAATAAATTAATAATGTACAGATTTTACAAACTAAAATTTTGTAGTGCATTTCATGTGGGACTTTTTGTAGCTCCTGCAGTCTTAATTATGGGAATCTTGAGAACTGGTTAATCTAATTATCTTTTAGTTCTGTTTAAAAACTGAAACACATATTGTTAAGAAAATAGATCCAATGCTATGATGGAGAGAAACAATAAACCCACAGGATGTTTTTTGAGAGTAGTTCTAATAAAACTCAGTTTCCATTACATCTACCTTTAGTCTCTCATGTTTCTTCTATTCCATTCTCTCCTGAAATAATCTCACATTCTTCTCATGTTTTATATTTTCACATGGGAAGACATCAAGTTTGCTGTGGCAATTGTGCACATGTGGATTAGCCACAATTAGCTTGATAATGTTTCTTTTTCATTAAGGGCTTCTGATTTGTCTCTCTCTCTTCTATCCAGCAACCATTTTCAAAGATCTGTAGGAACTTAATTAAATCTGGTATTTATACCCCCACGTCAATGTAGGTGAAATTGGTCAAAAACTTAAAAAACCCATTATGTGCAGGAGGTTGAAGTGACTGATTGGCATGGAGAGAGTGGGACTGCATGAGAAATTCTCTCACTCTAAGAGCCCTCAGGCACAGGCTGAATGAATATGAGAGCGCAAACTGTCTTCTAAGACAGTTGCTGTGAGAATGATTTTAGGGTTGCTTATATGTCAGTTTTGAACACAGACCAATTACAGGCAACGCTAAGTTACTTCCAGTGGTTGTGAAGGCCCTGTGAGCTTCAGGGAAGGAGCTCATAAGCACGCTTCACTACCCTTTGCTCCCCTAAGGAGTCCACACAACCTTGTAAAAGCTTCCTGCGTTGTAAGGGGCAGGATCCCCAGATGGGGAGCTTGGTCTACTTTCTTTTTGTGGTTTTGTTTTGTTTTGGTTTTTTGGTTTTGGGGGTTTTTTGGGGGGGCAGGGTGAAGTGTGTGTGTGGGGTGTAGTTGTTGTTTTGGGGTTGGTTTTGTTGTTGTTGTTGTTGGTTGGTTTTTTTGTTTTTCCCACAAGAAAAAAGGAGAATTCTTGCGCCATAGATCTGGCACTTTCCTCCGTATTTAAACTAACTCACCTTAATTTTATTTTTTATTCTATCCCCTGTCCTAGTCCATTCTGATAACTATATTGGTTAGTTAAATAGGCTTTACTAGAGTTTTTAACATCATGTGTTGGTCTTCTCTTGAGGCCTATATCAGAAACATCAATATATGAAGCACAGAAGGTATTACATTGTTTCACCGTATATTAATATGCCAACTTCACTTGTCATGTAGAAGTCAGAAGATCTTTCAGATTTCTCCAAAGACTTCAGTTGCTTTGCAAGAAAATATTTATGATTGCATATTGTTTCATTCATTTGGAAGAGTTGCAGTTATTTAGGATGTTGTTGTGGAGAGAAATGGGATTCAGTTGAAACAGACTAGCCTAGAATAGAATAGAATAGACCAGACCTACAATGATCATCTAGTCCAACTGCCTGACCACTTCAGGGCTGTCCAAAAGTTAAGGGATGTTATTAAATGCATTGTCTAAAAACTGACCCGCTTGGGGCATCCAAAGAAGATTCTCTAAAAATTTCTTCAGTGATTTCCATCTTATTTTTATACAGGAGTTATTAAAGCTTTCCGTGGCCACCAACACTGCAGCCTCTGTGAAGTTAGCAAAAAAAAAAAAAAAAAAAAAAAACATTTTGGTTGGAAATTTTTTCATCCTGGTGTTACGGTTTTTTACGGACTTGTAAATAAACAGAAAGCACTTAGAAATGAAAAAAAAAAAAAAAAAAAAAAAAAAAAAAGGCATTTGATTATTACAACAGAATGAAACATCTCATTTTTTTTCTTCACATTCTTGCTAGCCATGAAGGTGAAAATGGAAAAATTTTTACACTAGGACTAGGAAACCACCATATTTTAAATACTTTCTCTGCCTAACAGAAAGTAAAAATGTAAATAGGAAAAATAGTGAAAATTTAAATAGAAAGTACCTGCAATGAAAGCTACAGTGCAAGAGCCATAAGCTTCCAGTTCTAGCATGTACATGCTCTTGCAGAGTTGTTGTGCTAGGTGGGATGATAGCTTGTGCAGGAAGGGAAGGAATACGTAGGAGCATGAGGGAAGGAGGATGCTGAGAGTTACCAGGTTTCGATGGGTAAGCTGTCCCTGGAAAATGTCTTTATTGATAGTTTAATGCTATTAAACCTGCTAAAGTGAATAAGAAGGTATCTTTTGATTTTTCTGCAGTTGGGTTATACTGAATTAAGGCATTTTTATATGGCGTACAGTAGCTAATCATACCACATGGGGTCTATTTTGCCTTCAGTCTGTAACTGTAATAACCATTAATCCTGGTGGAAGGCATTCAGAAGTCCATATTTAGCATCTGTAACCATCCCATTATCAGACAAAATGGTAATAATATCCCTAAAAATATGCCAATAATAAGCTATATTTCAGTGCAATGGCAGTGAGACTTAATTAATGCCATTCCTCATGTTTAACATCCATCAAAGAAAAAGTTAATTGTATGCAAACTATTGGCACCAATGCATTTATTTGATGCACCTGGTGTCCTGGATGTTACATGCTTAAACTTTTTACTGCAATTTGAATTTATGTTAGAATGAATGTAATCTTGCTCTTGAAACTTGTACCATATTTTATAATGTGTTTGTCAAACACTTTAAGATATTAATTAAAATACAGTTTCATTAGCAATATTCTTTTGGAATAATTTGTGAGAGCCTTCAGTCATGTTTGCTAGATAAACTATGAATTGTTCTTTCTCTGTTTTATGATCGAGGGTTCAAATTACTTAGAAAATTAAGTGATAATTTGAAAAGATGTGGCTAAGGTGGAACTAAATCTTCAAATTTACATTGTCAATAGGTTAAAAGAAACTTACCGTCTAAAATTAATATATAGCAGATGAAATTACTCTTGCAAAAATTGCAAGAAATATTAAACTAAGCTGCCAGCAGTTATACTGCTGAGTATTTTGAACTCAGTTCAATAAAGGATTTTGACCTGTGCATTTTCTAGTTTGTTCCATTTCTGAAGTTAATGGAAGAGATTTTAAATAAATATAATCTTTTGCAGCAGTTGCATATTCCAGGCAGTACTTCTTGACATTACATATTTAAATGACATGCTTTCCTTCATCTGTCATTCCTGAAAACTTTGATTTCCAAAAATAAAACCAAGTAATTGATTCTGGTTTAAATTTCTTCTGAATTCTTAACCAGTATTTAAATGTATGTTTGAAGGAAATGTGAAATATTACTTAAACATTATTTTTCAGTTGGTTAAAGTCTGTTTGAGTTGGCTCAAGGTAGCCTGTGCTTGAGGAGGTAGAATAGATGATCTGACCTGAACGAGCTTATCTTGTCTTACAGATAATGTTGCATTTATGGGATGTCAGCTATTACAAAAGACTCTCCTCTTTGTGGTAGCAAAGGCAACTGAAGAAAGCCCTGAAATCTGATTCTTCCCTTGACGCTACTCTTTCTCTACTCCTGTCCTTAGGGCAGTTCTCAGTCCTGGCCCGTTCACTTTCCCCATGCCCCGGCACTTCCCTGCAGCTTGAATGGGACTGAAGACAGAGGTCTGTATATAAAAAGAGAAAAGTGTCTCTAGATCCTAGAAGATGATTTGGAGTTGAGGTATTAAGAAATTCTGGAAAAGGTGGATTGGTTTGAAGGGACAGAAAGAGACCTCTGTCTTTTATAGCTGTGGTCCATTGAATCTTCTTAGTCTCTCTTTTCTACCAGATGTATCCTGTGACTACTACAGCATATAATTTTAGCTATGCAACTGAGAAGTCTAGAGCCCACTGTGACAACAACTGGCTATTTTCATCCTCAAAGATGCAAATCTTTTCTCCAGAATACAGAATATATTATTCTAAAAATATGTTGAAGCAGATGTACTTAGCTGTAAATATAAACATAAATAAAAGGCAACCTCAGTTGTCATTAATTAGATTCATTCATAAGGATGAATTAGATGATTAGTAAATAACATTCATTCAAATCATAGTTGATTCAGCCCTCTTATGTCTTTCATGATATAAACCTTTCCAAGCATCTATATGATGAGCATCAGCAAACTGTTCAGTTGCCCTTATCTTCCCATTCCGCAATCCTCTCTCTCTGATAGACCCTGAGTGATGTTATTGTCCTCTCTGCACAGCAGCCTCAGTCTCACTGCCAGATCAGTACCAGGGTTACCAGAGTCCAGAATTGCACTGCTCTGGGCAACTTTTGGGGGCTTCTGCCTTTTAGATCCCAGCCAAATCCCAGGCAAAACTGGTAGGACTCTCTTGCTCAGTGTTTGGTCACAAATCTTGTCATTCTTATTTAACAGCCTGAATTATATTCTTATATTATGTTCTTATATTATATTCTTATTTAACGGTTTTGAATTAGTGACTAAGGAGAATGGAGACAAAGCCTTCTTGCTTACTGGTATGTATACCGCCACAGCAGTAGAAGGCTCTGCTGAAAATGGCAGCAGGAACAGCATCACAGGTGGAACGGATGCTCTTTCTTCGGGAAGTAAGAGAGATTTTCACTGGATCTCTGTGATAATATAATTAAGAAAATAATCAGATTAAATATCATCTTTGTCAGACTTTATAGCTTTTAGAAATTCTGAGTCTCAGAAAGTCCATTAGGAGGCTGAAAATTTTTTCACTCCTGCTATTAATCTTCTAGGTTTTCTCAAGTCCTAATTGTGATCACTTGCTTGCTATTTCTTGTTTTAGAGAGACTTTTTGTTATTTCTTGAATTCAAAGACACCTTTCCCTCTATCCATTGTAGCATGGCTATTTCTAAACTGTTGTAGTAAATTAAAATAATAATTCTACCGTGTAAGAATTGCAGGTCTTAGGAAACAAAAGCAGTCTTTCTATGTACTAATTTTAATTTCCTATTTGTGAGGAAACCCCCAGCTTTTACTGCAATTAAATAACAATAATTAACAATGCTGAACTGGAATTGCATAGTGTAATGGCAGGATAGATTGTATTTTCTAAGAATTAATGCGTATCACTCTTACACCATTTTCTAGCTGAATAATTTTTAACAGAGCGAGAGAAATAGTCTGCAGTCTAGTTTATAAATTCATACCCACATCTTGATTGCTGCAATCACTTCTGCCTTCTCTCAGAAGAACTAGAGAACATACAAATAACAGCAGCAACAATCAGAAATACAGAATGGTTTGCATATGCAAAGGAAGTAAACAATTATATTTCAGAAAAACATGAAGATGACTATGGGAGAATACAGAATACTGATTCATGTTTTGCAGAATACAAAAGCTTGGAGGGCATTGTCTGAAATATTGTAACAGTAATAAAACAGAGGGAGGTAAATCTCTTCACATAATGCAAAATGAAATGGTAGAACTTTCTGACATAGCGTATTATGGACACCAAGAGAATACTGTGACTCAGAAATTTTATGAGTTTGTGGCGAATGGTTTGAATAGTGAGTTATGGTACGCAGGATGGCTTAGGAGAAGCTTGGTTTCCAGGATACCTAGCTGTTGAAAACTAGAAGGGTGCAGCCCGGCAAACTTTTTCCACACAGATCTCATAAGCATGTTCTTGCTGCTGAATAAGCACCTGCCACTATCCTCTAGTGCGTGGATAGATAGTAGACAGTAAAAAAAACAACAGCAGTTCTTATCATTCAAATAATTTCTAAAATTTCTTTAAATTTACAACTACTTATTTTTGTCAAAAATCCTTTTAGCACTTGTTCTCCCAGTTTTCTTTTGGGAAAGAAGGGTAGGGATCTTTCTGTGCCTGTCACCCAGATAGATAGAACATTAATCCTGCTTTGTCCTAGGCTTCTATGTTTATTCCCAGTTTTTACTGGTATTTTTGTGTGTGTTTTTCAGACTAAGTCATCCTGTGGTAGGAATAAAAATATCTTGCATGTGATTGAAGGTTTGGTGACAATTAGATTAAATCTTCTACCTTCTAGTTACCTATTTTTAGACAGCCAGAGAATTAGAACAGACACACCATTTTGCTGAAGAACAAGGATTTTCACATTTGAAACAAGTAAATGAATAATTATCATTCATAAGCTATTGCTTAATCCTGATGTCAGCAATCAAATGATGTTTAAAAGATTCCACAGAAGACAGAAGTAAAATTAAGCTAAACACAAACTGACATATGTATTTGTCCTACGTGACCTACATTTTGGCTCTAATTGGGGATGTGGAATCTGCTTTTCTCAACTAAGCTCTAGCTATTTTGACAGGTGTACTCTGACAGAGCATTTAATAGTTTGCTTCCTCTAAAGTATCACAGAGAGATTTTGGTTTTCAGGACACACCCTATTTGTGAAGCTGCCTGATCTCCTGATAATGCTTCCTAACACCCTAAAGAAAATATTACATACACTTAATATTATTGCTACTACTGTTTTTTCTGATATCCAAAGACTTTGGGGCAGGGATGGTGCCTTGTATACAAAAACTTGGATGACAAGCAGTGTCATGCCAGTTTCTCTATGGAATGAATACATATGAAAGTGAAGTGTATAAAAATATTTCATAAAAGCAATGTTGTGGAGCTGTTTTTCATCATTTAATTGAATATTACATTAAACATTTAGCTGAAAATAGGTGGTATCCTAATACTCTTGCAATAATACAACATGAATAATTTCTCTTATGTGCTTATATTAATGCTTCACTGTCTCATATGGAATCCTTACATGTATTTATGTATTATTGTCTGAGGTTATTTTCAACTTACAGAAAAATAAATGATAAATTTCTGATTTTTTTTTTTTTTTTGGCAGGGTCCAAAAGAATCAGTGACAGTGAAGTCTCTGATTATGACTGTGATGATGGAATTGGTGTTGTTTCAGGTATTACTGTCTAAATTTACTCTTCTACATTCAGTAGAAATCTTTCTTATTTATAATTTAATTTTTATTATTATGAATTTTATAATGTTTTTCTGGTGAAAAATAAGTGGAACCTACATGTGTATTTTTCCAAGAGACACAAAATAAGCATTATAGGTGATGCATATTTAACCACAAAAATTACCAACAGAGGGAAAAAAAAGTGAGTGAATTTCTTCGTTGCTTATTATTCCATATGGCTTCTCCCTTGTTCCTTATTGCTAACATAGAACAACCCAGGTTTTTTTCTTAAATGTGAAGTGTTTGTTTGATATTTTGTTTTCTTAAGTATTTGAGTTTGATATATCCTTTAAAACCTCATTGTGGAAGGTCTGAAACCTGATAATTGAAGGCAACATGGAAGATATCATAACAGATGATCTGTTTTACTAAGAAATATGGAATGGGAAGTTTAATGAGTATTTGAGATGAAAGTTGTCATGTGAAAGAGTATTCTTCCTTCTCTTCTAAGAGAAAAGCTAATACTGTAATCATAGCTGAAAACAATAAAATCAGAGAATCATATGTTTTTGCTGACTACAACAAAGAATATGTTTAGGATGCAGCCATGCCACCTTTGAACCAATACTGAAGACTGCTGGTACCAGCACAAAGTAGGCTGCACAGCTCACTGTGTACTCCATCACCCTACTGATCTACTAAGATTTTAACCCGCTCAGAGTAGTCTGTGTTAGATGGTTTCTGGTTCTCTTGGGTCGGGTCTAGCTAAAGTGTACATATGCAGTGATTTGTGCAACTTAGTTAGCCGGTCATGCTGCCTGGTCTATGCACCAGCTGGAAGGCAGTGATCAGGAGGTTGGTCAAAATGTTTTCCTGCCACACTGCCACCCATTAGCATACGTACAGCTTTTACGCTGGGTATAACACGTGCTGCTGGCAAGCTAAGGAGGGGCAGAGGAATACAGCTGGGCCTGAGGATAGTGGTAAAAAAGGAGGAAAAATAGGCAATCCTGGATATTGCAAGATGGGGTGCATCCAAGAATCAATAAATCCAAACATCTAGAGAGCCACCTAATTACTTGAGTTTGTACAGTCCTGTCTTTATAAAAACTATTCAAAGACCCATCTCAAAGAAGTCTGCACTTGGATGAATTTCTTTGTTGTCTGTGTCGCCTTCCTGTATTTTCAGATATTTCATGGCTATCTCTTAGGCTCTGCTTTATTTTTTTACCCTGCTGTATTGCCATAGTCTTGTGCTTGTAGGAAAATGAGATAACGGATTTTTTTTATTATAATTATAGAGCATTAAATCCTATCAAGAAGCCATTTTTAAACTAATGTAATATTACACAGACTTTGCAGTATAAACAGGGCAAGTCATAGTGTTAGCACGTTTATTGCCTGTGGTTCATTATAAGTCTCTTACTAGAATATCTAGAAAGCAGACATTTTCTAAACACAAGTTGTCCATTTGTGTTGGAACAATCTAACCTTGCAGATATTGCAGAGTAAAACTTATTCTACCCCAAAGGAATATTTTTTGTTTTCTGCATAAACATTCAGGTTTTTGTTAACCTCTGCTTAAAAGTTATGTTCTACTCTAAGGTTCCAGCAATTGTCCCAGAGATTGGATGAATGCTGTGCATGTAAGGCCGTTAAGTTTTCTGTTTTTCTTAAACCATTTATCTCCAAACAGCGATAGGCTCAGTTTTCAGGTCATTGCCTTATTTAGAAATATATTTAGGAAAACTTAGGGCATTTTTATTTCCCTGCTCCCCTGCTCTCTCTACTACAGTCAGAAGTCAAGAGGAATATGTATCCAGAGTGGTGTGAAGTATTGGAACCAGGGAAGCAGTAACCCTCAGGTGTAGCTTGTTCCTCCTTACTGTGCTTTCATTGTGAGGTTGGTTAGCTTTCTGTATGTGCTGAATAGTCACTAAGGCTTTCAGATTACCCATCCTCCCAAAGGGAAGGACTTTCCCTTTCCTGTTGGTCAGGTGAATTAGACATGTATCAACCTAACTTTGGAGTTTAATAATAAAGACAGGATAAAAGAGGTTTTGATGACTATGTGTCTAGATGCCCAGTATGGCACCATTGTGAAACTGAAATGTTTATATTGTCCTGGAAGAAGGTACCAAGTTTTGCAGAAGTTTTAACATGTGCTTGAACATCAGTAGGATTTTCATTAAATACTTGGATTTATAATTTTATGATTTCATAACTCTTTTGACAGCTTATAAAATTATGGTCCTTACAGTTCAGTGAACGGGTCTATTTCACTTCCCTGAGTTTTTGAGGTACTTTTAATTCCTTTAGGAGCTTTTAGCTTTTGGATTTCTGCTGACAGTTCTATACCTTAGTTGCATTTTAATTCAGACTGGCTGTGTGGGTGGGAAAGTTTGATGTTCTTTTAGTTTTGAAATATGTATTTATTGCCTTTTCTGTGCTGCTGTCACTATGGTTGCAAGTCTTTTGGTTTATCCTTGTCTTATCATCCATGTCCCCTCATTTAAGGTTCTTCTATTCAGTTGCAGACTCAACACAATCTTGGTTTAAATATATGCCTTTTTTGCATGAAGCCATTTGTCTCTGTTTCTTTCTTTCTTACCCCAGTTCTTTCATTTTCTGTTTTCAGGTTTTACTTAACATGACACTTCACTTTGCTCTTTTTGCTTCTGCATATAAATACTGTATCACATCAAGTATGTTTGCTAACATCTGTTGGGTACTCTCTGTGATCCTTTCCATAAAATTAATGCTTATTCAGAGTATTGGACCTGCCAAATAAACTCCATAAATCTTGAAGAGCAAACATTCTCTTCTTTGGTTCCCCTTTAATTTACTTGTTTTCAAAACAATGGACTAGATGACCTTTAAAGGTCCCTTCCAACCCAAACCATTCTATGATTCTATGAAATCCATGGTCTTTCCTGGATCTCATTATGTATTTGTTTACAGTTCATTGAAAGGTATATGCTCTCTGGCTTTGCCATGTTCCTGATTGAAGCTCAGATTTTCTCACAACACCTTTCTACATAGCTTCTCTGGTATTGGTCCCATAAGGTCAGCTGACTTTGTCTTTGGATAAGCTGATAGGCAGAAATCTGGCAATGGAAGGTCTTTCTCAATGTACATCTGTAAGCAAGATTGTGTTAAAACAGAGGGAATTTTGTAAGCTATAGTTCATCTATTTTTAATATATCTGCAGCTGCTGTTTGTCACTGCTGTGGTGCTTTTGATCCACTAATTTAATTTCCTGATGATAAAATGCTTAAATTATGTCTATT
The DNA here is from genome assembly GCF_000710305.1 of Buceros rhinoceros silvestris. Classification (NCBI taxonomy): domain Eukaryota; kingdom Metazoa; phylum Chordata; class Aves; order Bucerotiformes; family Bucerotidae; genus Buceros; species Buceros rhinoceros. Next base: position 2,440 of record NW_010405245.1, on the reverse strand, counting down.
TCCCATACTATTCTTTTCTTTATTACAAAAAATTCAAACATGTCTTGGAAAAATTATTCATAAAACCTATCACTTCTGGTGACTTGGTTCTTATCCTGCTTAGATAAGCTTAATAAACTTCAGTCTATAAAAGGAAATTATGTTTCTGTCAACCTGAAAGGCTTTAAAGAAAATAATAATAAGCTGATTGAAAAACTTCAATGTCTTTTTTTTTTTCCTGGCGATATATGAATTCTACGCCAGCTACTGTCAGAAAGGGTTATAACTTATGTATTTAAACAGATAGGCAAAAGTGAATTTGACAAGATTTTAAAATAGGTGTCTTCATATTCAACATACATCTATTTCATCTTGGGATTGGAAACACTATAACAGAATCTAGTATATCTCATCTCTGCTGGATTTAACCTTAGTACAGAACAGCAGAAGGAGAGGCACTCATTCATTTACTGTCCTAAACAATGAACTTCGGTCCTCGTAAGTTCTGTGTCATCAGCAATTCTGCGTGGGAGCATATAAGAATCTTCACATGCTCATAGAATGCTCTTGTATGACTATTGATAAGAGCAGTACAGTATTTTAATATCGATTTTTAGAAAAATTCCAGAACACTTTACAAAACTCCATTTAAATTATTGTAACACTAAATACAGTTCAATGAAAAGCAGGGTGGGTTTTTTTTTTTCCATTCTGTTGACCGAAGTTTGAACAGTTTGAACTTTTAATGAAGTTCAGCGAATATGGACTATAATTTCTAAATATTCTTGCCAGGTACTTCCTCATAGTGTGTGTTGAACATGCTGTAACCTACTGAGTAGAAGTAATCCACTGAGTCTGACTTTGTGAACAGAGGGGCATGTATCGTCAAGAGCGTTTAGTCATAAGAAGTCTCATCTATAATTGTTGTAAGGCTTCAACTTTAAGTGAGATATTAATGTTTAAAATTGAGTTCTACACGAATATGTCATCTGCTTTACATCATTTTATGAAACACTTGTAATCTGAGATATGTTTCAACAGATGTATCCTGGAAGAATGCAAGGCAGTGCATAAACTGCACTGCAAGTCTGTAGAGAAGAGCTTTTCCAACTAAAAGAAAGCAGTCTCAGCCTTGAGGAGAAAAGCATTTATAGTGAAAAGTTTTTCTCATTATGCAAAAGATAGCAAGATGTTTCAGGAGTAAATAAGAATACAAATAAGATATTTTTTCAGAGGATAGTTGGAGCTAGGTAGATTAGAAAAAATAGTAACAGGTAGGAAAGAAAACCTTACTGAATTCTTTTTGAAGAATGAGAAGCAATTACTCATTTTTGCTTCTGTTTTTGAAACACCTGAGGAGCCCTTTGGGAAAAGACACTTCAGGGGAAAGGCCAACAAGGCAAACAACACCATGAGAGTCTGCTATAGACCACCCACCCAGGAAGAAGATGTAGACGAGATATTCTACAAACAATTAGGAGATGTCTCATGATCACAGCCACTTGTTCTTGTGGGTCACTTCAATCTACCAGATGTCTGCTGGAAATTCAATACAGCAGTGAGGAAACTGTCCAGGAGGTTCCTAGAGTGTATGGAAGACAACTTCCTCACACAGCTTCCAACCAGGGAAGACTCCCTGCTGGACATGTTGTTCACCAAAAGAGAAGGGCTTGTGGATGGTGTGAAGGTTGGAGGCTGTCTTGGACATAGTGACCATGAGATAATAGAATTTTCAGTTCTCGAAGCAGTAGGGAGGGGGGTCAGCAGAACTGCCACTTTGGACTTCCAGAGGGCAGACTTTAACCTTTTTAGGAGACTGGTTGGCAGAGTCCCTTGGGAGGCCGTCCTGAAGGGTAAAGGGGTCCAGGAAGCCTGGACAATTCTCAAGAGGGAAATCTTCAAAGCCCAGGAGCAGGCTGTCCCAGTGAACTGCAAGAGGAGCCAGAAGGTCAGCAGACCAGCCTGGCTAAACAGAGAGCTCTGGCTGGAGCTCAAGAAGAAAAAGAAAGTCTATGACCTATGGAAGAAGGGGCAGGCCACTCACGAAAACTACAAGGATTCTGTGAGACTATGCAGTGAGAAGATTAGAAAGGCAAAAGCCCAGCTGGAGCTTAATCTGGTCTTTAACATAAAAGACAATAAAAAAGTTTATATAAATACCTTAATAACAAAAGGAGGGTTAAGGAGGCTCTCCATCCCTTGCTAAATGCAATGGGAGAAATTGTGACCAAAGATGAAGAAAAGGTTGAGGTGCTCAATGCCTTCTTTGGCTCAGTCTTTAATGGTCAGACCAACTCACTGGATGCTTGGCCTCTAGAACCAGATGGTGGAGATGGAGAGCAGCATCAAGGTTTCGTCTAAGAGATAACAGTAAGTGAACTTCTACACAGCTTAAATGTGCAGAAGTCTGTGGGGCCGGATGAGATCCACCCGAGAATTCTGAGGGAGCTGGCGGAGGAGA
>NW_010405244.1:0-445 GCF_000710305.1 Buceros rhinoceros silvestris | reverse complement strand
TGTCACGGCGGTGCCTGCGCTGGGAGCTGCCGGCGAGGAGGAAGTCTCGAGCCAGGCCATTGTGTTTCACGGAATCACGGAGCCGTTTAGGTTGCAAGAGACCTTCAGGATGGTAGAGTGCAGCCGTTCCCCAGCACTGCCAGCTCACCACTCACCCCTGTCCCTCAGCATCACCGCCACACGTCTGTGAGACCCCTCCAGGGATCGAGACTCCACCACTGCCCTGGGCAGCCTGGGACAGGGCTGGACAACCCTTTCCAGAAGAAATCTTTCCTAATAATCCCTGGCACAACTTGAGGCCCTTTCCTCTCATCCTGTTGCTTGTTGCTTGGGAGAACAGACCGACCCCCACCTCACCACAAGCTCCTTTCAGGGACTTGTCAAGAGCGAGGTCTTTCCTGAGCCTCCCCCGCTTCCCTCAGCAGCTCCTCAGCGCACTTGTGCT
>NW_010405243.1:13079-27399 GCF_000710305.1 Buceros rhinoceros silvestris | reverse complement strand
GAAGAATTTATTTTTAATATATTATTTTTTAAAATTATTTTTTAAAATTGGCATATTTTTCATTGAAAACACAGTTATGCAGAAAATTCACCAAACATCTCTGATGACCATCATCAACTTATTTGTATGCTATAATACACCTCAGGTTCCAACACTCTTACCAGATTAAAACATTGTAAAGCCTTGGAAAAATTTCTATTAATTTCATCCATGTGAGAGTTGCTGTTTAGGTAGATGATGCTGAACAAAATTCTCATTTGGTTCAAATCTTGGCTCCTTGGTTCAAAATTTTAAGTCTCTAACAAAATAGTCTGAAATACAGAATATATCCCATTTTCCAAATCTTCTTTTAAATTTTGTTCTTGAAAGCTGTAAGTATTTGGTTTATTTTCCAGAATGTACATGAGCTGATTGTGAACATTCCCTTGAATTATTTAAAAAAGATTCCACATGAATAAGAATCAATATTGTTCACTAAAAAAACCTGGTATTCTTTAATTTCTTATAATTTCTGAAATTTGAGTTTAAGCAACATTTTCTGAGTCATTGATCAATCTATTCAACATATTAAAAATAATGGTCTGATTTTCAGTAACATTTTTTAAATGTTATATATTCAAGGAATTATTTTACACAGCTGTAAACAATGGTTGAAATGTAAGGGCTTTTGTTTTCTTCAAGCTGAAATGACCAGGACACAAATACTTTTATCAGGACAATGCAGTAATTTCACTGACAACATCTACTAACATTGTGGGAAGGATCATTTTTAGATAGAAAACCCTCAGCCCCTTGCTCAGAGTGTATCACCAAAACTCAAAGAGAAAAATGCGATATAGCATGGAATGTGAGCAAACTTACAGAAACAGAAACTGCCCATCATTAGAGGGGAGAGGAAAAAGCACCTCTATGTTAAGGCTCTATTCTGTAAAAATATTAGACATTTAGTCCAACTAACAGCTCTAACACTTCGAGACCTTCAAATATTTCTCAGCTAGAAACATAGTAGCACCAAAGCCACATCAGATGGGCTTTTAAGAAGTCCTGCTATCTGCTATGGTAACATCACAATTTTCGATCACTGGCTTTAGCTCCAACATTTTATGAAACAGCTGAATTATTTTTCATCCTTTCCACCAGCCCTACAGCACAAACTTATCCCATTATTTTTTCCACCCAGTAAGACAGAAAAGATTTAAGGGACATTCTCTAATTAGACTGCTATGTTATTACCTCATCTGGAAACTGCTTGGCAAGATACTGCGCAGGAGAAGGTAACTATTCCTCTTTCGATCATTCCCAGCTGTTTGAGTGCTGTTGTCATTCCTTCACCGTGCTTCAGACCAGTTCAAGCATTCTCCTAGGACTCCCCTGGCCCAGCCCCCTGGCAAGTATTAACACAAGCAGTAAAAGGAGGTGCCTCCTCACTGCTTAGTATATACGTAGGCTCAAACACTCATTCTGATTTGGAACTGTTAGGTAATCAGATCCCTCTATGGAATTAGTGCCTCAAGACACAGCAGCAATTAATTTGATGTCAAACTGGTGGCAATTTCCCTCCTTGATGTGGTGTAACAAAGCACCTTCTTCCTGGCCCGGACAGCGTATTCTGTCAAAACTTGCTTATTCAGTGCTAACTGGTGAGTAATTATCACTCTTCTCTGCTTGTGCCCACCTGCAACCAGCTGCTGGCTCTCCTTGTCAGCCCACAGAAGCACAGGCCATCGCAACAGAGCGTTTTGCTCAGGTAGCGTGCAGTCAGCTGGAGTTTGGCCACAGATCCCTCTGTGACCTGATAAACATTCATGCTCTCACAAAATTTCACACTTCTGTCACATGGATATATAATTATTACGTTTTCCTCTAAAAAGTCAAGGAAGGACATCATACAGTCTGCCTACTTGGGTGAGATGGCCCCAGTAAATGCCTTTTGCTTTTACTGGTGGCCCCTTACATCCAAGCACCCACATAAGAGAATACTGGGCATTTCCTACAATCTCTGTTGTAGCAGTGATGCTTTCAAACCTTATGCTTAAAAAATCACTATAGAGACCTAAGTAAAGTTAACCTGCTACAAAACCTGATGAATGACAAAGGTGTAAAAGTAGGTGATGATACTGTGTTGCCAAACACACACACGAACTGCAGGAATAATGTAAACCAAAATCAAACCCAGTCTGACATATCAGCAGCTTTTTTAGCTAAACCACAAACAACATGGGAGCCCTATTGCCTTGAAGGGCTAAGTCTCACTGCTTAGTGTGACTATGTCCAAATAGGAACCAGTCCATTAGCTGTGAAATTACCAGTAGAACACGCATAACAAGTTAAATGCCAGGCACTAACCACCCTCAACAATTCAAGTCCTAGTTGCTTACATTGTGCCTCAGTGACACTCTTAGCCCAGAAAGTCATTCTTTCATTTATAAACTGCTCTCTCAAGTAATTACTTTGGCAAAATGCAGAGGAATCAATAAATCATGGTGAAACAGAATGGCAGGCACCCTTGCTATTGAAGCAGGTTATTTGATGGTCCCAATTCTTTTCTGAACATTGCTGATTTTAGTCTGCATTTCACAGAGTAACAGGCTGTTGCTCCATCTCAGCCAATGGAGCAGGGAGGTAGGTTTGAAGTAGATTTATGAAAAAAAAAATCATCAAATCAGTTGCAATTTTAACAACCTTCAAGCAGCAAATTCTCATTGTATTTAGCATATCTTTGAAGCACCCTGTTGGATTGGAAGTGGTGGAGGCACAGCCAGATGCTGTCACGTATATAGAAAGATGACTTCAGTTCACAAGAAATGACAGAAAAAGTACGTGTAACAGCACGAGACATCTCTTAACCATAGCAAGCAAACTCTCCCTCTGCTTAGCTGTTTCTTTTCCTCCCCCGTAGAAGGCACTCATCCCCTCTATAGCCTCTATACACTTTTTTCCATAGGTTTCTATGTCTTCTCAGAGACATTCCTGAAGCCTACAGAAGGAACTAAACATACTCCACCTGCACTATTCCAGAAGACATTCAAAATCATCTAGTAATAAAGCTGTTTATAAAATGCTAGCTGTGATAAGTCAGCAGTAAATATTACTATCAACATCTCTCGATTTTTCTCCCTCAGACACATCTACTCTGTCTCCTGAAGTGGTTTCTGATTCAAATGAGATCTACAGTTGTGTTGACATAGTGCAGTCCAAACACATATAGAGCTCCACAATGATCAAAGACCATAATGACAACACTTGCAAAAGATGATCTTCAAAACATTGTTTCTGACACTCAAATTCTTTACATCAACAGACTTTTTCCAGCATAAACTGTAAGAACAACATTTTAATGGTAGTACCGTTCGCATTTTCTGCTTTGCATTGTATTTCACTTCCTCCTGCAAGTACCCCTGCAGGCTTTTCCCTCACGCAGTTTGTTGCCTCACCCCTAGAACTCAGCTTTATAGAGAAAACTTCAATATGAAGAATATTCTCCAAAACCGCAGTAAGTTAATGCAGCGTTTCTGTCTTTTGACAGAAACAACTAAGCCTCTTCAGCATTCTTAGCAAGAAAATGTACCAGAAACATTTACAATACTTTCCAGGAAAAAAAAATCTGTGAAGGGTAAAAATTTTAAAGCTCTGGCATGCAATAAAGAACATTTCCCATCAAAACAGTACATTTCAACAATATTCATGTATGTGTTATCACCAATTCATACGGCACAGTCCCAGTTATAGTGAGACTGACAGTAACTTTCTTAATGAGAACAAGCTTTTCTGTCTAGATTTTAAAGATAGAAGGGCCCAATTAATAATGGCCAGCTGAGTTGCAGAACAGCCCTAGAAAGTCATCCAGTCATTTCCAGGTCGAGTCAAAATAATTCACAGATGCCCTAGCGCATGTATCTGTCAGAAAATATCCAAATTAATTTAAAGATTTTGCCCAGGGAGAATATATCCTTTTCTGATTTTTGTTTTTCTTGTCGAGCTGATCATCGTATGTCTTTGTTTCATAAAGAAATTTCTAGAGTCAAGTATCTTTCTCTCACAGAAGATTTTAGACATCAGTAGTTACTTTCTAACTTTCTCTTCAGCTTATTAATATTTATACACTGTATTTATAAATTAAAGAAGAAAATACAAAAAATATGCTGCTTAGTCATTGGGGATGAATAGCATGACTCATAAAGACTCAGATAGCAACAAAGTTAATATGAATCATGCATATACCAAACATTCCCTTATCCGGGATCTAACAATCCCCAAAATTCTGCTTTCTCTGAGGACAAAACGGCTCAATATGTCTCATGTTGCTTGGGTTATGAGGCTCTTTCAATCAAGGTGTCTTGGTTATTTTGGTTAGTTTCCAAGATCAAGTTTACGGGGCACATTGATGAGCATCAAAGACATCTTTTCATCCATTTTCCATGCAATTTTTGATGGCACGTCATCCTGGGCACCTGTGAGTGACAATGCAGGATGCTCACAGCTGAGTTATGATGTACAGAGATTCCCACACAGCTATCATCATGTCAGGAAAAGGTTTGGTTTCGCTCAACGTACATTTTGAGTTAATGGTTTCCTGCATTTTCAAACCTTTCATAATACTTAATTCTAGTGCTAGTGTTACAAAACCATCCTTTTGGCAAGCATTATTTAACCCTTAACAGCTCTTTAACACTTCCCACTAGCAGTTTACTTTTGGACAAACAACAGGTCCATGTCTTTCTGCTCTTCAGGCAATGCTACAATGGAAGCATAGGATCCCCGTTAGGGTCAGTACGTCATACGCGCTCTATCAGGGGTTTGTGAACTCCTAAGGTATGCTCGTCCCACTAAATAAAAAGTCAACCAAGGAGCAAATGTGAATACTAGACCTTTGACTACTTGCATTGCTTCACTGTTAGCTCAATTTTAGATTTGTTTTAACATTCACCAAGGAGCTTTCTAGAGCCTGCTCTCCAGAGAGAAAGCTCTAAGCAGTGTTAACATAAGCCAGTCAACAACGCTCAGCCTTAAAAGCAAGAACAATTGTCTGGCCACCTTTTATTTCACAGTAACTAGTCTTTCATTTAGCCATAATTATAGGTACATCCCTGGGTGAGACAGAAGTGTGGAAAACTAGTCCTTCATTTTGCCTCAGTCAAGACTTAAGCTGAACCTATAAAGAAATCTTTACCAGGTGCATACTAGAACAAAACCTTCCAGCCTGCTTTATTTGTGTTAAATGGAGAGAGAGAACTGTGAAATGTGTTCGAGAAAACACCTGTGCTGCTTGCAAGGTCTTCATGTTCAAAGGGAAAAGCCATGGAAATTGTTTGGATGTAGAAGAAGAAAATAAAGGTTCTGCCTGAGTGAGGGTTTGGTTGGCTGGTTTTTGAGCGAGTGGATACAGGGGACACATAACACTTCAAACTCTGACCTGGTTTCTCACAGTTTAACAGATAAAATAGAAGATGAATATTAGCTAATATAAGCTTTTAATCTAAAGCCTGAAAGGCAAATGTAATGAATTTTGTTCATCACTTTAAACGAGCTCCAAGTACTGAATTAGCTCAATGTAATTCTTGCAGCCTCCCTCCATCTTCACTTTATTTCTTTTTTCCATCTTGAGCACTGTGTTAAAAATAAAAAGTAAAAAAATAGACCAAACACAGTACCCTAAATGTACAATTTCGAACTGTCAGAGACTTCTCATTCACATCACTGATTCAATTGTTTCGTACTAACTACTTGCCTATTCTAGAGCTAGTTTAAAACCTAACGTTGGTGCTTGAATTTTCGTATTCAACATTCATTTCTCTTTCTTCAAATAGAAAAACTCTTCAGCAGCTGTCGGGAGATCTATAGTGTCTAAGATCAGTTTCCATGGATATAAATAATTAGCTATATGTTCTCCTCTACCAGCTCAGCTTCTTGACCCATTATGATTAACTCCCTACTGCCAGCATACATCACAGACAGAAGTATACCTTTCATTCCTTTTGAGGGGGACTCAGACAGAAAGGACCGCTCTGCTATCCTATGCCACAGTTTTCTCAATCCTGTCTGCTCTCCTTCCTGTTTACTGCAAAGCCTTCGGCCACATGTTCCTTTTATCCTTTTATTTTTACTGATCTCTACAGTTACAGTTCAAGTTACATGGTTTATCATATCCAATCATAATTCAAGTCAGCAAAATCATTCCTGCATAAAGCTTATTTCAGTGGTTATCTACAATGAATGACAAATGAAATGAAAAAGGTACATCCCTAACTCGTTCCAGAAGCCTCTGCCCAGTCTTTCATGCCTCTATTTCCGACCATGTCACTGATGAGGAAAGCTAACACTTCTTAGCTTCAAATACTAAAGTAGTTCAGCTAATGATGAAACATTGTTCTAATCTTACATGGTTAGCAAAAGAGAGTGATACAGACTGAAAAGACTATTGTCAAAATTACTTTCCACTTAGATTAAAACAGGAAGATGAGGAGACTAAACATGTTTTTTAAAATCAGCAGCTTAAGAGAGAGGATTGTGATGAAAATCTTCATATCCTGCACGTGAATGAGAAGGAAAGTGAATAGCAGATAATTAATTGGATGAATCTAATATTAGAAAAGGGGGAAACTTCAAAAATGCTGCCCAACTGCTATCTTTGTACTTTTCTTTCTTTCCGTTTATACAAACTCAGGGGGGAAGTAAAAAAACTGAAGTTATGAAAATGGCAAACTTAAGATTTACAGAAAGAGAAGATCATACTCTAGAACAGACACGCAAAACCAGGACATTAAGAATAAAATAAGAATACGAGACCATTCATTGTCATAAGATACAATACTGCTTGCTCATAAACACCAGTTAGATACTGAATGGTAAACTGGTAATCATAGATAGAATTTTAAATGTTTTGTCCTTCAATTATTTTATTGGGTGCTGAGAGGAGCAATTTTCCAGGAAATTTCAGTACTGAACACACTGCTCAATACCAGGACATCTGTGTGGGAAGATACATTTGGAGATTCAAGACACAAGGCAGACGGCTTCAAGTCAACAAAAACATCGACTGTATTAAATAGCTACTCTACGACTGAAGTAGAGAAATCCACTGATGACCGGGTTTCTGAACTTTGCTGTCAGCTGTAAATGTGTCAGTTGTAAAAAGGAAACACAGATTCTTGAATAGCAAAAACTCTTCAGGGGCATTTTCACGCCAGGCATGGCTCTTACTAGTACAAAAAAAGATGTCATTTGGCCATTAAATAAAGACTAATCTTGAGTTGCCTTAGAAATCAGTAGTTAGTGGTCAAGAATTGAATTCTGTCCCTTTCCTGAAAATCAGTTTATTATACCTTAGTGTTTCATTAAAAAAATAGATATATTTTAACACAAGAAGGTTTTTGAAGGAGGAGCAGAAGGAAGAGCTTAAATGCGGTATGAATTTGTGCTGAAAGCCTTGCCCTACTGAACTGGTCAGTTTTGCTCTTAAGCTCAATCAGGACAGGATTTCACATATATTTTATGTGAAATAATCTTAGTCAATTTTCACCTGCAGCCATCTACAGGTATAATCCAGAGCCCAACTGGAAGACTCTTTTTGGTTTGTGTGGATTTTGAATAAGAATCTGAATAGCATTTTATTTTAGCTTTTTCTTCTTTTAAAAACAAAACCAAGGAAAAAAAAAACCACCCAAACACAAAGGAGGAAAGAGAATGGAAGTGACAAATAACTAAAATTCCAGAAATCATGGGCCACTTGTTCTATACTGCAATGTCCTTGGTTTGTCAGTCTACTCTACGTCACACACCTGGACTCCCAGAACCCAGCAGAGAAGACTGGGTATCTGAACACAACACCAGACCGTGGGAATGGACAATCTCAAGTCAAAAGGCACTCAGCTGATTGCTTCCCTGTATTCGCACTTTACTTTTATTCTTATTAAGGTTAGCTGTAGGATATGTCGTGCTTGGGAATGGGAGTGATGTGTTATGTGTGAGGATGGGCCTCTGCAGATTAAAATTAATCCGGGTTTTCATTAAATTTAATAGCCCTGATAAGGTCAACCAACTAAGGAAGGGTGAGATCACTATCTTTCAAATTAAACTTTCGAAATTCACCTCAGTCGGAATTTCCTGTATGTGAATAGTGAAGGTCACTGCACTGATTAAGAGGGTGGCCAGTTCATTTTGGAATGAAAAACCCCTGAAATTCTGAGGGTTTAAACATAGAAAACAAAGGAGGTTTGAGAAGGCTAAGAGCAGCGCACATGACATCTGACAATGATGCCAGCACTTGGCGCGGGAATGTAACTTTTGCTATGAAAGTAGCACAGCAAATATCTCGCCAGTGATTCCCATACTGTCTGTAGAGTATCTACTAAGTAACACGTCATCCCAAGGCAGCATCAGAAGAAAAACAACATTATACACGTGCATAGGCCTGAAACCCTGTTTTTAAAGCTTAAAGATGCATGCTGCATGGTAAAGAGCGATTAAAAATGGAATTGAAGGGGAAAAGTAAAGTTGCTCCTTAGAGCTCCAGTACTATCCACAGCTGATCATCTGCTGCCTGGGAAACTAAGGCCAGAGCATTTCCAAAGAGCCATAAATAAGATTGTCCTAGAACAAAACAAAACAAACAAACAAACAAGTCACGTGTGCTGTACTTCACAAGCACTGAATGAAAATACAGGCCTTAGTGCAAAATGTTTATGATCTAAATGATAACTATTTGCTGAAGTCACATTCTTCTTTTCTCCCGTTGACCATTACCTAATAAACTTTTCATGCAAGGTGGCATAGGAAATAACTGTAACCAGACATCTGCTCGGCTGATCCAGGGACTTGCTGATCCGATCAGGAAGATTCAGGCATCACAACAACATGAAACAACACACATAGATTGATCCTATGTTTATGAACTTTGGCTTTCCTGAATACTTGGATATGACCCATAATTTCCACTCACTTCACTTCAACCAGTCTTCCCTTCTCTTTCTTTAAAATAAAAGAAAACTTGTCAGCCCAATACTTTGAACAGAAGCAAGGCTAAGAAAAAAGAATGTTTGCAGCTCCTGCTCAGAAGGAAAAACCATGAGACAGAGAAAGAAATCCATATAATAAATTACTCCATGAAAGCCATGTAATCCTCTGAATTATGCTCATGTATTTTCTGGGTTTCATTTTATATGGACATTGACCAGGGAATCTGTTTACACAGGAATGTTTTCACACTGACTGCAATTTGCACGCCATCAGTTTTGCTGCTGACAATGGGAAGTAGAATAAGATTGACATCTATGATGTGCAGATCATCGTGTGTTGGGCAGTCCACTAAGGAATTGCTTATCAGGGTCTCTAAAGCTGTAAAAATATGTTAATTTGTTCCTGGGACTATGCATAGAAAATATGTGCCACCTCGCAGAAAAACAGAGATTTTGAAGTTAGATCACGAGATAAAATTCTCCTAACACTACAAGCAAAAGCATGAATTCCTGAAATAATTTATAATCGTGTGGGAAGCAATATTGCTTTACTGTTGTTTTTAAAAGACAAAAAATCCTCAGTAAAATAGAAACAAAAGAGAAGGAAAAAATTGCTTATCTCTTCTGAGTTTCTCAGAGCTGAACCTGCTATATTACATGCCTACATACACTATATATATGTGTCACATGCACTACATGTGTAGTAGGAATCAGACTGGTCTCTTTTTTTTTTTTTTAATAACAGAAGAGTCCTTGAACTCTATTTTGAAACTGCGACAGAACTGGTGCCAGCCTCGCTGCCAATGAATTGATTAATTTCTCATTGACATGAAAGGCCTGAGAAAGCTAAGGATGGTTGTTTATTTGCTGCTGATAGGAAGGTTTTGAATCCAAAATTTTCTTGAGTCTTATCTGGTTTTGGAACAATTCTCAGAGTAAACCTGATAGGATATATTGTGCATCCTAAACCCAAAACTGTAATAATATTATAAAGGAATCTGGTTATTTCTGAATGTTAATGTATCCACCACAGAGAGCAAGGATGGTTATGTGTATCTTACGTCTAAGATAAGAAACCAGAGAAGCTAAGATCAAAGACAGCTAAAATGATATTGCCCAGATGTCATACACAGTATTTCTCTGGCTAGATAGGAAAATAATGAGGAAAAAAAAAAGGGGGACATTCAGAAAAATTAATTTTAGGACCAGAGGGAAGACTCCAAAAAGGGTATCAGGTACCCACTTAATTCTTAAAAAAAAAAAAAAAAAAAAAAAAAGGAGAGGGGGGGGGGGGGGGAGTACTGAAAAATTGGCAATAAGTAACACTCTCAATTCCCCAGTGCCACTGACAGAACTGCAAACAGTCATCGTAACTTGCACGCCAATGCCCAATACTGTCAACTTAGCAAACACGCAGAAGTATTCTTGTTCACTAATACCGCTAGTTACTGAGTATCATTTCAACCCAAACAAATGCATGCAGCTACATGCTATTTCTACATTTAGAAAACAAAGCTGTTAAGAGATAAATAAGACTCTTGGATAAACTGTCTCCAGTGAATTGTGCAGCACATTAGACATCCCGCAGGCTTCTTTCTAGGTGCAGCCACTGATCATGACATGTAAACTACCTGAGCCGTGGCACTTTCATGTAAAACAAAGTGGATATCTCAAATAAAACGCTTTGAACAGGACAAGAACAATGTTTGACATATACAGACCATTACATTGCCCATTTCCTTCCTCCAGAAACTGGGGAACAAGGAGGTAACAAGGACTGCAATAATGAAAGGTTACCAAAAAGATAATGGACTGCAAAAGCACAGAAGAGACACAAGGTTGGAAGAGACACTTAAGACCATCCAGCCCCACCGTTCACCCAGCACTGCCAGGATTCCTCAACTATGTCACTCAGCACCACATCTACACATCTTTTGAATGCTTCCAGGGATGGGGACTCCACCACCTCCCTGGGCAGCCTGTTCCAGTGCTTGACCACCCTCTCTGTAAAGAAATTTTTCCTGATAAGCAACCTAAACCTCCCCTGGCACAACTTGAGGCCATTTCCTCTTGTCCTATCACTTGTTACATGAGAGAACAGACTGACCCCAACCTCGCTACAGCCTCCTTTCAGGTTGTTGCAGAGAGTAATGAGAATTACGAGGTGGGCGTTTTAGTTGAAAGCTCTTACCTCACTGGATTCAAAGCAAGCCTCTCTCAGGTGACTTCACTTAGATGACACCATTTTGGTTTTAACCTCCATTGAATACTATGTATACTTTTGGTACTGACCACCTATAATTAAATACATTTTGACACTACTGTGTTTAAAGGTATGTGGCAAAAAAAGATCAGAGAACTGAAATCAGTTGATTTGTGCAATTTAACCTGGATTTTGTACTTCAGATATTTAAACAGTACCCGCAACCAGTATTTCACAGCCAACCCAGAGAGGATCTGCGTTTGGGTAAAATACATTTTATCAGATTCTCCAACTTGACAGGTGCAGTAAAATTATACTCTAACTGACAAAACACCCATAAATGTGATCAAAATCAAGCTTTTTATATCAAAGCAAAAGGCAGGGCAAAAGCCAATTAATAGATAGTTAATTATTACATTTAGCCCAGTGAGTAATTCAGGCAGTTTATCTTTCAATTTTGATGTTGTCTATCTACACACACCTATAGATTTTCAGATGTTCTGTTATTAAATTTGCTAACAAAACAGTTTCTACTGGGCACCTTTTCAAAGGTAATCCGAATATTTGAAGCAGCAACTTGTAACATTTTTTGCAATCTACTAATAGTGGCCTAAAAGTGAATACGAATCTAAAAATTCGCTTTGCTATTAAGACGCCACAGCAACATGCTATTTGGAGACAAGGTGAAACCACACATTTTTTATATTCTTTTCATTAAGTTTCGTATTAGTTGAAGATGTCCCTGCTCACTGCAGGGGAGTTGGATTTGATGACCTTTAAAGGTCCCTTCCAACCCGTAGCATTCTGTGATTCTATGATTCTAAGATGTTTTACAGCCCAATGAACATACACAAGCAAATATTACACCAAAACTGTTAAAATGTTGCCATTTAGCTACTTTATAGTAGCTAAAATGTTAGCCATTTTAGCTAATTTATGTTCTTTAAAACATTTATCTGCTACTTGATGGCCACAATGCTGTTTGGTCCATGATTTCCTAAGGAAGGTATTTGGGATATGAAACATCATTCAAGTGGGGAAAAAAAGTTGTCATCCATGTAGTACACACATTTTTGCTCGAAAAAAAAACCAACCAAAAAAACCCCACCAAACTCCCCAAAACACTATTAAGAAATTGTATTTTCTTACAGAATTTGTATGCTGTATGCCACATGCTGTAAGGTTTTATTCTTTTGAACATCTCCACCTTCCTCCACAGTAAAATCCGAATGCTTCCTTTGCAATTACAACAGTTTTTAATATAAGCTGAACTCCACGAGGATATATGCTGCTATACAAACATGCAACCTTGGCCTGTTTCCATGGGAAATGAGCAGTCAGGGGAAAGAAGATGGCACAAGAATGAAAACCTATGTTCAAATTTAATGACTGTAATAAACACACTAATCATGGTTACAAGGGTCCAGACAATTCTGGTCACATTTTTAAATTTTCTTGGAACTAAAAGAGAAAAGCTACAATATTTTCACCTCCCCTTCTTCGAAACAAGAATTCATTTTAGTGGTGATAGTGGAAAGTTACTTCAGAAATTCTTCAAAGGATATTCCCTTTGCAGAATTTATCAAGTCATGTTATATGTAGCATCAGCATAGTTCTTACTTCTATTTTTGTTTCCTGGCTTCAATGCCAGTCAGAACGCACACTTTTTTGTTCAATAAGATGCAGAAGCAATTAATAATTTGTCCTTTCTCTTAAACCAGAACACAAAAAACTGCAAGTCTCAAAAATAGTTCTCCTTATATAGCCCCCATCATCTTACAGAAAAAACCTCCAATTTAAAGTTTAGATGAATTTTCATAGAGCAAGCTGTGAAAATTTACCCAATGTCTATTAGACTCTTACGATACATAGTTTTTCATAATTTTGATTTTTATTTGCATTCTCAACAGATAAATCATAAAAATCAACACACAGTCAGACTCAAACACAAGTTTAATATCTGAGTGTGAACTTCTACGAAAACATAAAGAGTATTAAAGAAAGAACTCAGCCAAAATCTACCCACTTACCTCAGCGAAATATCACACACAATAACCAGAATATCACACACACATTTTTCCTGAGCTTGCACAGGAACATCTTTCAACTATTTGACAGCATGATGCTATTCAAGCAGGTATCATTTAAATATTTACAGTATGATTACTTAGATAAAGTTTCAATCATTTCTTTAAGCAATTTCAGGGGGAATCAAACTTGGGAAAGCATGGAAGTAACTGCAGCACTATGTGTCCACACTTGCAGAAATACCAAATTTAATGCGTGGCGTGAATCATTTTTAGCTCTACTAAGAGCTTCAAATAGAAAGAAGCTAGCTGGGATTTTTAATCAAAGTAATTTTTTGAGGATGTCAGGTTACTCCATAAACCAAGAAATAAATGTTTCGAAGGGACAAAATGTCAAAAATCAGGCTGCTTCAGAATAAGCATGTGCAGCCTGATAAAATAATAATGGCTCTAACAGGCCTCAAGTATTCAAACCTATCTCCCAAGGTACCTGTGCATTATTCATGTTTGCACAGGAAAATTCTCTTTTCTATAGCCGTTTGTTTGACTAGCATCAGCATGTCAGGTGTAGAGTTTCCAACTGTGTACTTAAGTCTGCCTGCTTGGTTAAGATGATGTGAAAATCCTCCAATTTCTAGGCTAATATAATCACCTATCTAGCTCAGGAGATGCTGCAGAAAAGCATGTAAAGTAACAGAACATAAAAAGCGATAGTTTCCACCAGTCAACTTTAAAGGGGCCAAATCTAATTTGATTTATACTGCTTTAATTCAGAATCTCATTACATATACACAATCATCTATCTTCCTGACGAGAAGGCTGGGTGCCTTTGCAGGCCTTGACTGCTCAAGAGCTGCTGCAACCCTACACAGAAATGTTCACTTAGCTCTTCTGCCCCTCTCCTGACTCATTCCAGCACTTGTTTTGTTTCAGCTGGCAATAAGAAAAGACAGAGTGTGGCTGTGAGAGGCGGAATTCAGCTGGGTAGCTGTCAGGTGGGGAGTGCCTTTAGTTTGTGGGTTACCTCGTTTTTAAGCAAAACTGTGGCACCGTCCTCCGGAGAGCCGCTGCTCAGGCGCAGCAGCCGCAGCGCTGTATGCCAGCCCGAAGGCAGGCAGAGGGCACGGAGGGTCAGC
>NW_010405243.1:0-12776 GCF_000710305.1 Buceros rhinoceros silvestris | reverse complement strand
AGAGCAGATGAACTCTGACAGCACACCTTCCAAACCCACACGCTGTTTGCATTCATATATTAATTATTGCTTATATGTGACTCTAATCTGCGTATATCTTTTAAATGATCCGCCAAAAGTGTGCTCTTACAATTTAGAGTAATTTTCAATTACTTTCAGCCAGTGTGCAGCCGCTCCTGAAAATTAATTATGGAGTTCGTGAAAGGTGTTTACAAGTTAGGCAACTGAAAGGCTAAATACAGTAGAGGAGCCATCCTGATGAGGCAGGAAATAAAAATGCCCTAAGGTATTGACGCTGTTCTTGTGTCCACAACCAAAGACTGAAGGGAATGTTCTGAAACTCAACTGGCAATTTTCCAGGGTGCCAAAATGAATGTTTATACATAATGAGTCTCCACAACTCGCAAGATTTATAGTACATTCTGAAATATGAGGCTCTTAACAGCAACAATAGATTAGCCTTTGTTTTAAAAGTTACAAATGCTTTTTATAAGAGCCTTTTTCCTAATAATGCTTTGACTTCATAACAGCTGTAATTACTGTTGACAGGAGCTGTGTTCCCTAATTCTTCATGCTTTGTAGCAAAAAAGATGTACCACCAGTGAGCTAAAACTTAGAGAAAAACAGGGGCTTATTGTAGGAAAATACCTGGGTCATTAATTTCAGTCACCTACAAATACTTTTTATAATTGTTCAGATAAATTTCTTATGTTCCTTCTTCAGACTTCCCCTAGTAGACTGACTAGAATTGCTAGGACTGTTCCTCTAATTTATAACCTTAAATACATTCATTCCAGTTTATACCCACTTACTTTTGTGCCGATGTTTTATCCTGAATCAATCAGGTAGGATTTTTTTCAGAAAAGACTTAATTATATTGTGAAAGTCAGTGCTATAAGATGCTGGAAGTAAAAAGGGATAAATTAGAAAGCATGAGTTTACATAAGAAATATATAAGCCCAAAACGCGATCAGATAAATTAATGAAGGTCCATCAAAGGCTATAAAGAATGCATATATAACTTCCTGAGGTTGCTGCACTTCAGAGTGAGAATGTAAAGTAGAAAAAAAATACAACTCTGTATTTGTCAGTTCCTGTATTATTGCTATAAGCATCCAATACTAGCTACTAGCAAAGAAAAGGCATTGAAGTGGAAGATGTCCCTGAATAATACTTTTCATCTAAATACTAATCAAGCAAAAGTCCTCATACTAAATCAAGATTCTTTGCCACTTATTTTTTTCACTTTATCTAAATTGCAGAAAGAACCCCCCTTCACTCTAAGTATTGAAATACGCTGAAGGTCTCCAGTGCAGTCATTCAGCTCTGGGGCACCCAACGTAAGGAGGCCACGGACCCACTGCAGCAAGTGCAGAGGAGGAACGCAAAGGTGGTCAGAAGGCTGGAAGAGTTGCCCTGTGAGCACAGTCTGGGAGAGTTGGGTTGTTCAGCCTGGAGAAGAGAAGGCTCCAGGGACGTGTTCCAGCAGCCTTCCAGTACATAAAAGGGGCTTTCAAGAAAGCTTGAGAGGGACTTCTTACAAGGGCATGTAGTGATAGGACAAGGGGTGATGGTTTTAAACTGAAAGAAAGTAGATTTACATCAGATATAAGGAAGAAATTCTTTGCTGTGGCGGTGGTGAGGCACTGGAACAGATTGTGAGAGAGGCTGTGGATGCCCCATCCCTGGAAATGTTCAAGATCAGGTGAATGGGGCTTTGAGTAACCTGGTCTAGTAGAAGGTATTCCTGCACATGGTAGGGGAGCTGGAAATAGTTGATCTTTAAGGTTCTTTCCAACCCAAACTATTCTATGATTCTGTGATTGCTAGAATCTGAGATAAAGTATCATTTTCTTTTGTAAGAAAATTAAGAATAGTGGATATTAAACACTTTTCCTCTTTCAAGGATTTCTTGAAAAATCCTCTAGGCATTAAGTAAGAGCAGCCAAAATCAGGTCCATGATGCAACCATACATCAAGTGATACCTTAAATGGCAATCTTTTGATTAGCCTTGGCCACGTGAAGGAAGTTTTCCTTTGGATTAATCGGCTTTTTTGCTTACCGTATTCATTGAATGTGACTTGACATCACTTGGCGTTACAGTAACAATAAGACCAACCTTTGCTTTTGATCTATGACTCTAAATATATTGCCGTGGAAACATTTATCCCTTTACCCCTTTCATGCTGAGATTCATTTCCCTGAACATGTCCAAATACATAAGGCTGTTAGCCTGTATATTTTAATAGTTGCTGAGGGAGAGTCTGAGGGGTAATAGGAAGAGAGACAGGATGCTTATATAGCCTGGAGCAATATGTTTGTGAAAACCCCCTCACAGTGAACCATGTCTCTTCCTGACTGAAGTAGGCTTTCAATGTTGTCCCTAAACTATGATCAATCATAGATTCTTGGCAAGTATCAAAACACATTAACACATAAAGTTAGCAGGCAGGCAGAAAGTCCTGCCAGAAAATTCTATCTCCTGGCAGATACACTACAGCAATGTCTTCTTTATAATTCAATGGGAATTTATTCAGGCAACAGGTGCAAAGGCAGTCTCTGAAAAAATTATTCCAGCTCAAATCTCCAAAAAGCAGTACATGCTTCTCCAGAGACCAAGGTAGGCGAATGATTAGGCTATGGCAGGATTAAGGAGTACAGGCTGCTTTCTCCTCTCAATGAATAAGTTTTGTCATCTATAAATAATAGGATTTTCATTGTTAGGTTTTCACAGAAAATAAAATACTAATGGACCTCAAGGGCTCTCTAACAGGTTTCAAGCAGCAGGGGCACTTTCAGCTGTAGTCTGGAAATACTAACTCTAATGGTAACACACCAAGACCAGATTTCCTCAAAATCCTGAACAGAATTCTTCAAATCCTAGGAGATTTACCCCTCCAAGCCAGAGAAGGATATTCATCTAGAGATGTGTCAAAGAAATTCCCTTGCCTGAAAGAAGTTTCATATTTGTAGTTACACATTTGTATTCCAGAACTATCTAAAATATAAAATTACATGTTTTAATCAATACTCAATATTGGTCTTTGTATAAGAGGCATTATTGTTGCTTAATATAATAAAATCAGGTCTGTGTCAGTTTACTTATAAGTGCCTGCTGTTCTCATTTCAACTTTTTAAGGAAAAAATAGTCTTTTTTACATTAAGTGACCATTTCTGGACTTTAATACCTACTTAGTATTTTTGCCTTGCAAAGGTTTTTGTACTATTTGTTATATTGAAAACTCTAGCCTATTGGCTTAATTTTTTTGTATCTATCTCAGGAAAAATACATCTATCCAATTCAGACTGTTTTGGGGCTGAGCAGTATTCTGTGCTGTGCATCTTACAGAGGTCTGGGTTCATGACTAGAACCTAAATCAAAATGCTAAGTAGTGTTCTACACGTAAGATATCCAGCTTACTTAAAAGGCATTTCTTTGGATGCAGGGTAACCTTCAAGGACATTAAACAGAGAGAAGCACAACCCATTCTAAACCACTAAAAACATCCCCCCATCAGAAAAGTGCTGGCTGGGAGTGTCCCATCAGACTGCCTGCACAGCCGGATGCAGAGATTGCCATCCATAAACTGTGGAGTAAACACCTCTGTCACTGAAACCCAGGAATGCACAGGTTTAGCTGTTTTCTTTCAAGTTTAAGGATTAAATGCAAAAGAGGAAGTGCAGTTATTTTAAGAGCTGGTCACGTGAAATAGTATATTCTATATCATAGGATAAATACCCTAAGCTGGATCCACCTGCCTTTAAACAGAATAGAAAAGCTCCTACTGACTGCTGTCTTCAGAGGAGATTGCTTTGAAACTGAAACTGCATGTATCCAACTCTAAAATATATGTCAGTATCACAAAAGCTTATCTGGAGAGTAATAAGGACTTTAGAGTAACATGTCTGAGAATATTCTGGAGCAAAGAAGATACAGCTGTTTTCAAGAATAATTAATTAAAGTAAGGAATTTAATTTCTCTCAATCTTATGAATGAAGTCTCATATATAGAATTTGTCAGAAGTTAAATGGTTTATTGTTATAAAATTTTAAAAATGCAAAAAAAATGCAAAAATCTGGAGAACTTTGTCAAATTCCACTTCTAAAATGAAGGAAAATTAAATGACAATTTATCAAGAAGGAGGAGGTATTACTCTATGAAGTGACAGTAGAGGAAGTGAGAATTACAACCTGAAAGGAGCTTGTCAGAGCCGCAATTTCAGGCAGACAACACCTACAGTTAGGGTCAGGTTTAAAATAAGTTACCTGATATGTGAAAGCCTTATACATCCTGTTGGATGTCTTCCTAGTTAAGACCTAGCTTTTAGTATCAAACTCTGAACAAAAGGAATATATGCTTCTGGTGTGGGATGCTGATTGGTCAGAGACTTTTCAAGAGTTTTTTTTTTATATATCAGGATACAGAGATAAATTCAATTTCAGTATCCTGCAAAAAAAAAAGGACTGGGTCTGCAAAATATTCCCTAATGACTTTTTTTAACATCAAAACATTTGTCTCATTTCAATACTATTTTATATTTAAATTTTTTATTGTATTACCATTGTCATTATAAAATCATTTCAAAGCATCAATAAACAAATATTTCTGTCAAAAATCCCCATTGTCATTTTCAAAAAGTCAAAAAGAAGGCCTCATTTCCTTTCTACTCCAAGTATTTTAAAAAATGCTATGCCTTCTGTCAGATTCAGAAATAAAGCAACATTTTAGTTCGGAATTCCCATCCTCCACAAGGTTCAGCATGCAGCACTCTTGCCTGGATTTCTGCATATACCAATAGAACGTCACCACAAAGGTACACGTGCACCTGAATTTGAGAGTCAACAAATATTTTATTGCTGGAAAGAATTGTCCTTGGATCCATAAAGTGTTGCTATACTTAAGTGAAAAATGTGTCATTATTAGGGAGGCCAATTGTTGCAGAGCTTTGCAGAATCTGTCACAGCAATCATGCTGCTGTGTGTCATCAGTTACAAGTTACTTTAATGACTTGTTTGCTAAATCTGACTCCTGCCTACAGAAGTGCTTTGATTCATTAATTTGCAAAATACCTTAGCACATAAGCATCAAAGCTGTTGTAACAGCTACAGAAGTGTCATCCACTATAGCAGGTAACTGCAAATCACATCGGGAGTGGGAAAGGAGAGAAAAATTATAATGGGTGTTTATACACAGCTGCACAAAAAAGCAGAGTATTGAGTCAGAAAGGAACATTTAGACTAACGTAGGCTTTCTTTCAGTTAAGTGAACTAACTAGGACTGACTCACTGTTAGATTTTACTTGGCACTCAGGCTTATTTATGGGAAGAGCAGTCTGGGTTGCTCTTAGGTCAGGGAAACCTAATGTCTGCCACTGGGAGACCATATGCTCCACCCCACTCAAACCCATCAGGCATCACTAGGTGAGCACTTTTGTGAAGTAACGTGTGAAAATACCAGAATGAAATGAAATCGCTCCCCTCAGAGACATTTGGCTGCAGAAAAACCCACCTCCCTGAGGTCTGGGGGAAATACAATAGCATGAAGATACAGCCGAGTCCTGGTGAATGAGATCAGCCACAAGACAGAGCACACTGTATTTCAGCAGTGGATATTATCACTGCTGGAAGAAATAAAAGAGCTGGATAGCCTACAGATCTTTATATTTCTGAGAGCTTTAAATCAGTGTCACTCAGAACAAGGAGACCTGCCTGAATAAAAGACACTGTTCTCCCAGAAAAGCACAAAGACAAAACTCCAAACTGGTAATAAAGGAAAGGGGAAAGAATTGATTCTTCCACACTATCCTCAACCTCTGAGAAATAAATTTTTTCTACTTATTAATTTTTCATATAAAGAGATTTATTCTCATTCCCTTTAATGTAAGTAATCTTCTACTTAAGGAATTATCAAAAACGAGAGTGAAAAGTGCTGGAATTTAAGGAATTTGGCTTCTAATGCCTTTTAGGAGCTCCTACATTTAATTATTTTTATAAAACCTTCTTAGTAGGGAAACGCAGGTTAAAATCCTCAGAGCAATACCTTTGGAAGTGAGTGACCATGCCAGTCTTACCACGTGAACATGATATACAGCGTCAAGAAATCATAGGCAATAGCTGTGGTAGAAAGAATGAAACTTCCAAAGGGAATTGCACATTGCCCAGGGTGCAACAGGACATAATGCTGCACTGTGATACCACCGATTCACACAGATGTGCACATGAACAGAATAGCCTCAGAGACAGAAAAACTTACAGCTACGTGAGATGAGGCAACATCAATAATGTGTTTATTTTAAATGATTAGTCTTGTTGGTTAACTATTTTCTCTATATATCCCACCCTGATCATCAGCACACGCTTACTACTAAGCTTAACAATTTATTAGATACAGCACATTGATGATTTCTCTAAGGCTTTAAACAGGCTGAATCGAAAGTGGAGGAAAACAGTCCAGGGAATTCCTGGATAACTGTTTTTTCAACCAACTTTTATCCTTCCTTAAGGAGTCCTGTTGCCTAGAATCTAACTGAAGGTGGGAGATCATTTAATTGTGGAAACTGAATATCATCCACATCTTAATAGGCAATTGAAGACCTGGAATTAGAACGGAAAAAAAAATTTAGCCGCAGCTATAGGGTTCTGATTAGCTCCCTCAGTAATTACAGAGATTAAAGAGAGAGCAGTTTTAACAGAGACCAGGTAGAATCATTAGTGTCACAGCACAATCTCCACAGAACAAGCTGGCAAAACCAAAAAAAGGAGACCTGTGTGCTTAGAAGAAAAACTTGTTTGTGCCATTCTGAATCTTTACCAGCAATAGCAAAGCAAATCTGCCTCCACACAGAGGGACAGAGGAAAGGAAACTTCAGATGGAGCAGAGTAATAAACTCCACCAGCTTCCATTTATCACGTGAGTTTTCTTGAAGGTCCTTTCCAAAGAAAAAGACATGTTGCAAGCACCTAACAGCGTGCTGTAGTCAATCATGGCTTTGTGATGGTATCAGACACATTTTAAACATTAGCAGGGACTGTAATTTTCCTTGCAGTGCCCACAAAAACCTGTATTTTCAGGAAAAAATTAGACAGAAAGACAGTCACATTTGACACCAAAGACAGAAAGTCTGTGCCTAATGGGCTGGAGGAAAAGTCTAAAAGCAGTTCATCTCTCTCAGCTCCCTGAATGACCCTTGTAATGCTGTAGTGGCTAGCAGGACATATTGCTATGAAATGAGCAATGGACAATTGCATGAAGGACAGTTAAAACTTGCACACCTGGTCAGTTTGCAAAATATTTTGAGGCAAGACTACAGCTTGCCTCCTAATTCATCTGAACAGTCTAACACAGCCACCTCCAGCACTGTTAATGCATTAACCTACATCGTGGCAACCAGTTTCAAGCTAACCATTAAGTTGTTAGCAAGCAGAGCTCTGCAGGAGATGATATGTTTTTTCTATCTGTGTTCAGATTTATATGCAGCACACAGAATGGATTAACCCTATAGTAACTAGCAATGCGTTGCCAAGCCTTATGACATTATGAGGGTTGTACCTCCTACAGCCCTGAACAGCATCACACCCCCAATCTCCTTGCAGCACAGCAGAGTTAACCAGGAAGAGCAACAAGCAGTAGGCCCCTAGTCAGTCATATTCAGACATTGTGAGGATGACACTCGCATAACACACTAGTGACTTCAACACTCTGACAAGCTTAGGACAGATGCCGTGTCAGACGTTTCCTCTTTATCGCTGGACACTACTTCAAAAATAGTAGTGGCTCTCTAAAACAGAAGAGATGACCAAGTGTCCTGGGTCCAACATGGTGGAACCGGATGCTCTTCTGTTGTCTGGCTTTCTTCTTCCCAGAGAGCTGTGGTTTTCCCACGCTTCCGGGAAGGAGGACACGCCTCTCCGGAATGAACTCATAAACGGGGGCGTGTTGAGAGATTCGAGGACATCTTGCTTTCCCCTCTGCTCTATCTACTGTCCTCTCTATCTTGTCCGTGCTGCGGGTTTCTCAAACATGCCGCGCAGGACTCTTGAATCTCACACCCCCAGACTGGAAACTTTTATCGAGGAGAGAAAGCCACGTCTGTGACCTGCTATTTCCCTGAAGCAGTAAAAGACTCCTTCTGCAAAATGGGAAGAACCTTCTCCGTTTCTGCCCATTCCCGGCAGGGGTGGTCTGTGAACTGTTTTGCCATGATGGATTGACCCAGCGGTACCCCCTTATCTCTGCACGGATGAAGAAGGCACCAACGCACGGGGGAATTTGAAGATATTCCCTTGGGACACGACCAGGCCGGCCTGTGGCGCAGATGTGTGTGGGGGGGAGTCTGGGAAGCCCTATCCTTGGCAGAGAAGAGTTCTCTGCAGCCACTCCGGAGGAAAGAGGGACTATGTTGTATTTGCATGAAAGGTTTGCTTCAGGAGAAAGTCCTTATATCAAGAACTTTTTCGTCAGGTGACCGGACTGGACTCTTCCTTCCCTCTCCCCCCCCACTGGCGTGGCGAGCCATTGCAGGGGTGGGGGTTGTTTGTAAGTGGGGATCATTTCGATCGGGAGATTTTATGTGTAATCGTATACTTTCATCTATTTGTCTATTAATTTCTCCCTTTATTTCTTTCTCTCCCTTTTCCAGTCCTGTTTAACTTCGAAAATGATTTTACTTTGGGGGCATTTTTCTGTTAAACTCTTTTCTGTTTCTATCCTTTTCATAGGTAGTCTGTGTGTTATCATTTCCTTTGCCCGACTAAAGCCTTCATGAGCTTGTTAACGTGCTGATAAGCCGTTAACAAGCATCAAAAGTTTCTCTTGTGTGTGGTTTGGCTGGTTTTGCTTTTCCAGCCGACACACAATTTTGTCGCATCCCTTTCGGTGGGAAACAGCTCCCCTTTTCAACCTGTGACACCAAGTCACAGAGGGATTATTTTGTTTCACCCAAGCTCCAGAAGTCCTTTGTTTTCCAGGTTGGTACCCCACAATGTGGAGCACACAAAATATAAGTAAAGATTCAGCTTAAAAGAGTAGCAATGAATGCTGAGCTACTTACCCTATTAAGTTCCTTATTGAAAGACTTGGCAGTACTACTTCATAGCTAGAGTGTTATCCAAGCCAAAACCAAAAAATCCAACCAAAACCAAAAAATCCAACCAAAAAAACAGAAAAAAAACAGAACGAAAAAAGAAGGCAAACAATGCAGCATGAGGGCAATTCTCCTCTGAAAGTTGTTGCTTTTCATTCAAAGTAGATACAAAAAACACTCAACTTTCAGGGTAGGCACGTCCCTGTTCAGGAATAAAAAGGGCCAAAACCATAGCAAGAAGATGAGGTTGGCCTCCGTCTTCCTTCAGGTGTGCTAAATACACCAGCCTACGTGGTAGTGAGAGATAGCAGCAGTGGGAATTGTGGAAACAAACCCTTCTATTTTACTTTCTGTTGAGAGGGGAGAGTTACTATTCAGTCATTGAAACAACCAAATTAAAGGGGGTGTGAAATCTAGAGAGGGAAGGAGCATGAGGTGGAAGTTTCTTCTTTACTATTGTTTACAAAGCCCAGCATTGATAAGCTCTGAGAAGGGGCAGTAAATGGTGACATTTTTCCCACCCTGCTGCTGGCTGTGGAGCAAAGAGAAGACAATACCTCCCTCTGCAATATGCTCCCTCAGCAACAGCGTTCTCAGTTGTCTGTTCTCCCTCAGCAGCATTTCAGGTAGAACTGAAGGAGAGAAATAATGAACTCAACACGGGACTACATCTGACTTGCTGAGC
Organism: Buceros rhinoceros silvestris; assembly: GCF_000710305.1. Taxonomy (NCBI): domain Eukaryota; kingdom Metazoa; phylum Chordata; class Aves; order Bucerotiformes; family Bucerotidae; genus Buceros; species Buceros rhinoceros. Next base: position 3,007 of record NW_010405243.1, on the reverse strand, counting down.
CTCTTCTACTGTCTATGATCTGCAAGTCAGGGAACAGATTGACCGTTGTGGGCCAGGCTGTTCGTAAAGCTTGTATGAAGAATTTGGTGGTTTGACCTTAGGTTCTCAAAACTAGGTTAAAATAGATTAGAAAGTTTTAGGCTAAAATAATTTAGCAATTATTTTCTGATAACAGAAACAATTTCCACCTGAGACCCCACAAAATTCTCACACTTTCAGAAGAGAAGGACATTTTAAGGGGAAATTATCCCCAGAAAGAGGACTAGGTGTTTTGCATCCCCTTATACCCTGGAGTAAATGGCTATAATAATTACAAAGATCCCCACAAAATAGGAATAATGATATTGCATCCATCTCCCCATGGCATGCACTCAACGGTGAGAAAGGTCATCATTGACCTTAATATTGCAGTTTAGAATACACATGAAAAATCCAGAAATTGCTGTTGCACTTTCTGGCAGCTGCACACATGCAGCGCCTTTTGAAAAGCAGGTCCACGTCTCTGTTAAGGTCAGCTCTGCCAGCAGTTTCCTCTCCCACGGCTGGAGAAACTCCCAGCCATCCTCCAGTAAATATCCCATGATGAAACAGAAGAGAGGGTCACCATTTCAGCTGTCCTGTTGTGTTTTTCCTGCGTTCTGAGCACTCAGTAATAAAGGGCAACCTTAAAACTGCAAATCAGAGCTCTATACCAACTCTGCTTGGCTCCACCACAGAAAGAAACTCCTAAACTACATCCCTCCATGGGCTTTCTGGCTGAGGTCACCAGAACAACTGCTCTGCCTTGAAAATTTGGCTGAAAAAATGTTGAGAGTTGGAATTTAGCACCTGCAGACTACTGCAGTGGAGTTGCATGAAAGGCACCTCCTTCCTTTTTCTCAGCTGTGTTTCTAAGCAGCTCCTGACTGTCTTTACCTTTTGGGGGGATTATGGAGATTTCCTTGATACTGATGAATGCAAATTCTGCCACAGATTTTAATACCTGAGATTAGTTTTAGGATCAGGGTTAAATCTTTACCCTTCATAGCATAAGAGAGGAGAAATCTTTGAAGACTTATATCAATCATCAAATCACTGGTTGTGGTTTTTTTCTTCATACTAAGCCTGTTTTTGTCTCAGGGCACTATAAGAGTTATTAAGTATCGTGATACCTGTCAATATATGTTTGTATGTGGAAACACTCAGGTCAATTCTATTTCAATCTATTCTAATTCTGATTTTAAAATAATAACATCCCCTCTTACTTAACAGCCAGCTCATTCTTGAAAAACACTTAAATTTGAAATTCAAAGTACTGTCATTTAGGTAAAAAAAAAAGTTATGATTTTACCCAAAAGCCAACAGACTGGATAGGCTTTTTTTTTCTTTTTTCTCTCCTGTACAAGACTAGAACAGCAGAACACCATAAACAACTAAGGCAGAGAGAAAGCGCCGAAGTCTTTATTATCACTTATTTTGAAAGTAGAGCAATCCCACACAAATTAACAATCCCACACAAAATTAACAAATCCCCACACTCACTGTTGAACTTAACCCCGAAATAAATTTCCTGCTGCAGTGGGTGGAGGAGCTGAAGGACAACAGATAAATCCATGTGCTGTGACATATTCACTTGTCTTGAATCAGTTATGAAATCAACAGTACTGAGCTCTCGCCTGTGTGTAATAAATAGCAGAAATGAGATGTATGCACAAAAAAACAGAACCATTTCGGTTGGAAGAGACCTTTAAGATCATCGAGTCCAACTGTTAACCCTGCACTGCCAGGATCCCTAAACCATGTTCCTCAGCAGCACATCTACACGTCTTTTTAAATATCTCCAGGGATAGGGACTCCACGACCTCCCTGGGCAGCCCGTTCCAATGCTTTACAACCCTTTCAGTGAAGAAATTTTTCCTAAAATCCAATCTAAACCTCCCTGGCACAATTTGAGTCCGTTTCCTCTTGTCCTACCACTCATAACTTGAGAGAAGAGACTGACCCCACCTCCCTACAATCTCCTTCCAATAGAGAGTGAGAAGATCTCCCCTGAGCCTTCTTTTCTCCAGACTAAACAATCCCAGTTCCCTCAGTTACTCCTCACAGGACTTGTGCTCTAGACCCTTCACCAGCTTCATTGCCCTTCTGTGGACATGCTCCAGCACCTCAATGTCCTTCTTGTAGAGACAGGGTCAAAACTGGACACAAGTGTGGCCGCACCATGCCGAGTACAGGGCAGCAAAAAATTTGCATCCACAGGATTGCTATACATCACCTATTTACAGCTGGAGAGTAGCAAGAGAAGAAATTAAGAGGTTTTATGTGATACTGTGGTAATTCTAGATTATTTTCTCTTTTATCTCTTGTCTTTCTGCTTTTAGCAATACAGTATCACTAACCAATCATTGGACATTTTATGAATATTAATAAAGGTGGAGAACATGCTGATTTGATGTAGATAGTCGATTTTCCTGAGTCAACTTTTGCATAGGGGTAAATCATACGTTGCAAATATTCGGGGCGGACAATACGACAATCGTTTGTGTGCTCACAAGGCCTTTATTAAGATATAACTGCAGCAGACTGCTGCAGCCCCTACACACTACAACTTCTAAGTGCTAACTGCGCAGTTAACTCCTTATCACATGTATTTATAGTTTCTAAGTTATCTTACGTATTGTGGCTGGATTGGTTTCAAGTTCAGTGTCCTGCCCAGAGATGAGCTGGCTTTCCAATCACCCACTGACACAACCTCTCTGTCTCCCCACGGACGCAACCACTCTGTCTCCTCCTAAACAACACGCCTCCTCCTGCTGACTGACAGCAGGCTTAGCTGGGCTGCTTCCCGGACCGGCTGGGGGGTCACGCCCACAATTCCCCCTTTTTTGTCTTTGCACCAAAAAGACCGTATTCAAGGACTTCTGCAGGGCCCTTGCAGAAGTCCAAGAATACGTGAGAGGCAGATGATTATAAGATTATAACTATATATAAGATTATAAGATTATAACTATCAGAACAATCCTTTTCG
>NW_010405242.1:0-8894 GCF_000710305.1 Buceros rhinoceros silvestris | reverse complement strand
AATAATTACTTTATAAAGGAAAATATATTTAATTTGAATACTTTTGCAATAAATGTTTAATTGTCCAGCACTTAAAAGAATGCCCCCAAGCACTGATACAAGAATATAAAAGCACTTTGTGTGCACTTCAGAGGTGCATTTTTATTTCTGGCCTGGTGTATGAAAGCAGACTTTTCTGCATCTCCTGCTGTGTTCCAGGCTGGTCAGCGTCATTAATTAATAGTAGAGTGACAGCTCTGACCCTCAAGCTGTCAGACCAGGGGGTATTTTAGACTACAAGGCTCATTTTACTTTAGAAGTCTTCTGATAATTTTCATTTTTCTGTTAATTAAGAAACTCTTGAGATATATTTTTGGAATGATATGTCAGGTCTTTTTTTGGATTTCCATGTGCTTGTCTATCTCCTGCTAATGGCCAGTTTGCTCTCTTTCTGAGGGCCAGAGAGATTTTAGAAAAGACAGAAAGTCTTTTACAATACATTTAATATCTTTTTGATAATTAACATGTAAGTTAGGATTCATCACCCGGCTTTAACTCAGTGAAAGTTGGGGAAATAATATAAAGCACTTCCCTGCAGTCCAAACAGAGTAATTTATACAGCCAGGGTATAATTCATCCTACCTGTCTTAGACACGTATCTTAGAAAGACACTAATTGAATTTTGTATTTAAGTACTTGTCTCCACTGATTATTGAAGAAGCTTGATGACTGGACATGATGGGTGGAATTAATTTAATTTTACTTTAAGCATCTATACTGTGTATGTCTACATCTGAGGCAACCTCTGGAAACTCCTTTGTAGAGAATGGAGCAAAATAAACACTTTCAGGGAAAGTTCACTTGACAGTTTAATAATCTGGACTGGTTTTGGCTGGGATACAGTTAGTTTTCTTCATGGTAGCTACTATGGTGCTATATTTCAGATTTGTGATGAAAACCGTGTTGGTAATACACCCATGTTTCAGCCATTGCCGAGCAATTCTTCCGCAGGGTCAAGGCTTTTGATGTTTCTCACGCCACACCGCTAGTAAATAGGCTGGGAATGCACAAGAACCTGGAAGGGGATACAGTTGGGACAGCTGTCCCCAACTGACAAGAGGGATATTCCATACCATATGATAACATGCTTAGCAATAAAAGCTGGTGGAAGGAGGAAGAGTGGATGCTTGAAGTTATGGCACTTGTCTTCCCAAATAACCATTACCTTTCCTGGAGATGGCTGAATACTTGCCTGTTGCAGGGACCCTTCTACGGTCGGAGTTCGAGTAAACGATCGCACACCGCTAGTAAATAGGCTGGGAATGCACAAGAACCTGGAAGGGGATACAGTTGGGACAGCTGTCCCCAACTGACAAGAGGGATATTCCATACCATATGATAACATGCTTAGCAATAAAAGCTGGTGGAAGGAGGAAGAGTGGATGCTTGAAGTTATGGCACTTGTCTTCCCAAATAACCATTACCTTTCCTGGAGATGGCTGAATACTTGCCTGTTGCAGGGACCCTTCTACGGACGGAGTCCGAGTCACAGATCGTATACCAATGTGGTTAGGAATCGTGCTCGTTTATTGTTTACAATGCATCTCAATTTATAGACTCTTGTCCACCCGACTAGCTACATGGTGATTGGATAGCGTCTCTGTCACACAGACAGCACACATCTCTTAAGGCACTGTGGTTGGATAAAAGGGGTTAGTCCACACACAGCTACTGTTTTGGTTAGAGTTAATAAAACAAGACCAGTTAGAGATGATTTCCCACATGATAGCGTTGCAGCTGGGTTTCGGCTGCTAAGTTTCCCAGAGAGAGTAGCATATTTTCCACAGTTCTAATTTCTGCTAGAAAGATACACCAACACTTGCCTGCTGATTTGAAGTAGTGAATTAATTCCTTATCTTGCTTTGCTTGTGCATGTAGCTTTTGCTTTACCTATTAAATTGCCTTTATCTCAATCCATGAGTTTTCTCATTTTTACTCTTCCAAATCTTTCCACGATCCTGCTGTGGAGGAGCAAGTGAATGGCTTTGTGAGGCTTAGTTGCCTGCTAGGGATAACATGCAACGTCATCTATTTTAAAATGAGATGAATTTCACTTACCTTGCTATAAACAGATTCTAGATAATCAGCTCAAATATAGATAACTTCACTGCAGGTTAACATGCTATCTTCTAAGTATACAGTCTTATAAAATATAAATTGGATACCTTTTCCCCTGTAAGAACTGAATGAAATTCCACCCACATTTCTAGAGCAGTAAACATGAGGTTTACTAAAGAAATCTCCTATTAACTCACTCTCAGTTGGATTAAATGTCTCTACGTTTGCTATATTATTTGCAAAATAAATCTATTACAGAATTTATGATTTTAAACAAGATGTCTTGTTTTGTGTATATTGATTTTAGTAAAGGTCTCAAGTTCTGCTTCCTCTCAAGGACTTATGTGAGAACTCAAAACTTCTCAACTAACAGACGCCCACTTCCCCTGCTCTTAGCTGCAACTCCTGATGCTTTCTGATTCCCTTCAAACCCATACAATATTGCCAAGCTTCAAATCCATTTTACTCCATCTACTTTTATCCTGGAAATTTCGTTTCTCACTATATTTTACCTCTCCTTTTACTTCCTTCCTTCTAGATTTTTCTGCTTGGATCTTTTCTTTAAAAGAGAGTAGATCCATCTTCTTTGACACATTATTATCAATATTTTAGATATTTTTATAGTGAAAAGAGAATCCATAAAAAAGCCTAAAAGCAACATTGTTATATAGACCCACATCATGTAAAGTTAATCTCTTCTAAATCTAAGATAGATATTTATGAATTTTTTATGAGTTGGGTTCAACAGAGGCACTGCATTTAAAACTCATTTGTAAAAAAGTGGGACTTCTGCATTCTTCACAGAGGAGAAATAACAGCACCTTTTTTCATTCTCACTTTGAACACAATAAAAAATGTTTTACATGCATCTGCACCTACACTAACTATAGAAAGATTATAGGAGATAGGTAACATAAATGACCAAACTCTCATTTTAATCAAAACCTGTCATTCCTTACCTCTCATATTTAATGACATTTTTGTCTTTCATAAGCTTGAAAGAATCCTGAAATTTCTTAAATCAGATTTAATCAATTCACTATTTTCAGTGCAAATGGGATGGGTTTGTCGTATCGTATACTAACCATAAGTACTGTAACTGAAGGAAATAATTGTATAGATATCATCATCATGGCTTGGCTTCACGGATGAAGATTTGGGAAGGGCTTTACCCATGCTTACGGCAAGCACGCTGATGGCTGAAAAGGCCAATGCAGGATAGGCAAGTCTGGTTGCAAAAAGCACAGCGGATATAGCTAATGTAAAAAAGCCCTGCTTTTAAAAAGAAGGCCTAATATCAATCATTTGTTTGTGAAATACATTAAAAAACCTGCAACAAATCTGCAAAAAAATTCACCATATCTGTCTGTCATTCTGTGGTATGGACATCATATGTCAAAGAGAGGGCATTATTTACAGTATAAGGAAAAAATTCCTTTGCCATGACATCATCTACTACTGTTGTCAGTTTGCAGTCCTCTAAGAGTATGGGCTCAAGGCAAAATATTCATTTAGAATTAGGAATTTCTCCACCTTGAGTGGAAGAAAAGAAAAATGAATCCTGGAGAAAGTAAGAATGTTACTTATTAATTATGCATGGTAAGGCTAAATGAAGCTGAGGGCACCTGACTTTTTCTGCCCTGATACCATAGTCTTCAAAACACTGCAGAGATGAACAAAGGCAAAGTGAGGCTAGAGGATGACTCAGAATATAGAAGAGGGGACAAACTTCCCAGAGCAGGAAAAGGTGGAAATACAGGATGTAAAGATATAAAAATCTAAAGGATATAGAGATCCTATTAAAATAAATAGAGAAATATCAGTAGGAAAGAGGGAATCTGACACTCAAGAAAAAGCAAGATGACACAGTAAAACAAGAGAAGGAAAAGATATGAGAATGACCTTATGTTCAAAGTGAAAAAAAACCAGGTTATGTGATATACTTCCAAGAGGTATATTCATGTGACATACGAGGTTCCTGTTCTTTATGCCGGATGTTAGACTTTATGAAGAAAACCAAAAGCACTGACGCTGAATGCTGGCAAGCAAGTTTGTTTGTTTATTTTATAGAAGCATAAGCCACTAAACACAGTAAACAGCAAAATGAAACAAAACGAACTATGCTTTCTAGAAATTTAATTTTCTGAAAACTTAAGAAAAAATTCCATATTCCAATCAGTTTTTAAAAACACAGAGAGAGGAACTGATTTGTCAGACATACAACATTGCATTCATTCTTCTTTTTGTTCTGTATGTTTATCATCAAAACTTCTAGGCATCCTACTTTTATGAAACAATTCAGCTTTCAGATGAAGACAAATTATTGTGTATATATATATATACTAGAGAAACAGAGTGAATGAAAATGTAAATAAAAATTCTCATGATGAAATATGCTAAACTCACTTTAAAATAATTTGCTTATTTTTCAGTCTTCTTTCTTTGTAAGAATGGTTTATTCTTTTCCGTCTTTAATTCCTGAAGGCGCAGTGATGTTCCATCATTCTGAAAGAGCTTTGTTTAAACGAACTAAGAATAATCTCCTTCAGAGATAATCTCAGATTACTACCATCTAACTCTTTGTCTTCCTCTCAGTATCTTCTCGAAAGCGGGAAGTTAACACTACTTTTTTCCCATAGCTTCGTAACTTGATACTCACCATTTTGCAGACAACAAAGAAGAAAGTGCAAATGACACTTTTCAGCGATGATCTGAGTTGCAGATGTCATTCTTGTTGTCTGTATTAGGGACAACATCTTGATCAGTCACCTGGACAATGAGATAAAACACACCAGCAGCAATTTTGTGGTGATACTTAATCAGCGGGAGTTGGGGGTGGGGGTTGGTGGAGGGGCAGGGTTGCCATTCAGAGAGACCTCAGCAAACTGTGGGAATAGACCAACAGGCATCTCATTAAGTTCAGCAACAAAAAATGCGAAGTCCTTCCTTAGTCAAAGTAATTTCATGACTTGGTATAGTCTCAAAACCAGTTGGATAGAATGCTTTTTTTTGTGGAAAGGACCTGTGAGTCCTCATATGGAACGAGCCATCAGTGTACCCTAGCAGCAACAAGACTAACTGGGCTGCCTTAGCAACAGTAGAGCCAGCAGGTCAAGAAAATTATTATTCTGCTCTTTTTGACACTAGTGAGATTGCCTCCAGAATACTGTGTTCAGTCTTGGATCTCCCAGTATAAGTAATACGTCAGTGAATGTCAGAAAGTCCAGCTGAGGGGCACCAAAGTGGTCAGGGGTCTGAAGCATAAGACATATGAAGAGAGGTTGAGAGAACCAGCCTTATACAGTCTGAAGAAAAGAAGGCTTGGGCAGGGAGCTCACACTATTCTACCACAACTTAAGGGGGTGTTGTGGGCCTGATAGGGTCAGACACTTGTCATACTCGCACAGCAAAAGGACAAGTGGTAAAAAAAAGAGGTTGCAAGAAGGGAAATTCCTACTGGATACAGACATTCTTCACAGTGAGAGGTTAAGCACTGGAGCAGTTTACTTCAAGATCTTACAGGATTTCTCTCCTTGAAGATGTTCAAAACTCACCTAGATAAGGCCATGAAAAACCTGAACTAAAATTGAAGTTGCTCCTACTTTGAGCAAGAGGTGTGTCTAGATGACCTTCAGAAGTCCCTTTCAACCTAATTTTTCCTATGCTTTTATGATTCTTTCCATTTAGTCTACTTAACCAATTTTTCTTTAAATAACCATTTTGAGAGTCTTATCTGTTGGTCTCTGTCTATATGGGTATGTGTGTACCTATAGTTATGTATATACATGTACATTATATATACATATATAAACTGCATACAGGAAAACAACTTAGTTTGGGTTACTGCCAACTCATATGTACCTTATTAAGCCCTTTTCTTCAAATTAATTTGTAATGACAGAACCTTAAATCGATGGAAAATCTGAAATTACATATATATTTGGATTGTTGGTTATTAATTTTCACAAATTTTGTTCTGAAATGGTTATTTGCAATTATACAGGGAAAGTATAGAGTGCTTAGGTCATCCTCCCCATGAGCACAGAAACATACAAACCTTCTACAGACTAATGCAAAATGAATAATGAAAGTGACTTCCATCATTAACCAAGGCCAGGACAGGGGTTATTTTTCTCAAGATGCGATAATATTCTACAGACTTTTAGGGCATAAATAACTTTATATGTAACTCTAGACATGTCAAATAAAAACATAAAATGGGATGAACTTCATTCTTAAAATGCCCGTTTAATTTCACAGATTGAAAAGTGAATTTAATCATATTAGGTCAGCTGCAAACATTTAACAGCTATTGGATGTCTAACATTGAATGAGATGCAGCTCACGGTAACTACTGGTTTATAAATTATAATTAATGGGAGTAAGTTTGTATTGGAATTTAAAAAAAATCAGTAGCTTAATCAAGTCACTGGACAAAAAATCCCAATGTGGTATAAAGATTTTTTGAGAATTATTCTGTCATGTATGCAGAGATGCAATGAGCATTTTGCTAATTTTCCAGAAGTTTAGTGTAAATCCTGTGAAGATAAAACCAGATTGTGTATAAAGTGAAATGTTGTTTGCATTAGAGCAGCCATTTAAACTCTTGGCACACTATAGTCATAAACTCAACTCAACTTTCCTCAGATATTTAGATATAAATTAGATACCTAGCATTTAAAACCACCACATGGCTTAGCATCATTTTAAAAGAAGCCAAAGAAAGAATATTAATTTCAGGATACTGAATTCTTTCTAAGATATTTAAATGGTTCTTCAGGAACCAGCTCTGATTTCACAGTTACTTGAAAGCAGAGCTGTAAGTTCAGGGAAACCTTAAAGAGGGTGTAAGAATCTGATTGCTGCTAGAAACAAGGATAAGTGGTTTATTATTTCATTAAATTTCTACATGATAATTGCTTGACTTTTTTTATATATTAGTTTGAACTCTTGTTTTCCACAAAATATTGCATATATGAAATTCGGTGCTGAGAAAGCAGATGTATTTTCTCCAAAATGGCCAAAGATCTTTGAGAGAATGTGCAAAATGGCTATAAGAAAAATTTCAAACAGCATTTGGGAAATCAAATCAGTTGAATTTAATCCATTTAAAAGAAGTCGGTTGCCTTGTGGAATACGTCTTTATCTAAATTCACAATACTTATTCAGATATATAGCCTAGTTCCATATAGAATTATAACATGAGACAGTTTATGCAACCATTTAATGAATTATTCTATTGGACTGTGATCAAAAACTACTTCTGTAAGCTTCAAAAGCTCGTATACTTATTTGCTGTCATTCTAGGTTGCGCCTATGTTAAATATGTATATATTCTACACCTCTTTGTATGTCTGCACCCATTTCTTAACTGTCTTGGTTGTCATTGAAAACTATTAAAATACATTTAGCCATGTTTAATAACAAAAATAATCAAAAGTATATGAAAGTTTATGGAATGTGGTAATTTTCAGAGGCATTTGAAATTCTCATCCACCCAAAATATGAATATCGCTTAACGTATATATCATTTACAAGTGGTTCTGAGTATCATGATGGATGTACATCTTAAAAAAAAACCCTATTGTTATCCAACATTGAAAAATAAAGTTATTTATTTGTCAGTGCTTTTGAAAAGTATCAGAATTCCTTGCTTATTTCTTCATTTTACCATAGTGCTGAAGAAAAAAATCTTACTAAATTTGAATGTAACAGAAATAAGTGTCCAGAGTGGCAACTTGTATGCCAAGTGTTTGAAGCAATTTCAAATGGTCAAGTTATTAACAACCCTTGAGTATAGCAGCTTCTGAAAGAAATTAAGGAAGAACCTGCACTATAAAGTTGCTAACACCGTTCTAAAATAACAATGTATCTAGATATAAAAGGAATTCAATCTGACCCCAGCTGATTTGTGAGAGAGAGTTGCCAAGACAATTTGTTCCTCACAAAATCTTCTTTCTGACTTTTGGTAAGAAAATAATTATTCTTGAACTGTTTTAGCGATTCAGCCTTTTATAGGATCATAAAGGTTAAGTCCTTTATGTTATTCCCCTTGAATTTTGTTAAACTTCCACTAAATGCCTTAGAAAAAGAGAGGTAATAAGCCATAAAAGCAGTTAATTCTTCGACATTTTCACCTTAAAAAGAAGAAAACAAGATGAGATTTTTCTTTATGCCTTAGATAATTTATTACCTGTGATGGTTTGAAAATGGTGCCAGCCGGGGGCTGAGCTTTTGTTCTTCCCTTCTCCTTTCTCCTGAAGCGCAGGAAAGAGTTTCCGTGCGTCTTGGGAAGGGAAGCAATATTCAGACATGCCTCCTCGAATAAGCACATAAAAAGGGGCATTTCAAGACACTCCCTCTGGGCGAACTGCGGCACTTTCAAATTCAGACAAGCCGTGGCACTTTGGAGTTTCCGCCCCTGGGATTAAGAGAACTTTTCATCGGAGAGAGAAAAGAACATCTGCAGTTACCTTAATGCCCCTGAAGCAGTAAAAAGACTCCTTCTGCGAAGCAGGTAGACCTTTCCGCTTTGCCAGTTACCGGCGGGGGTGGCTTTGGACTGAGTTCAACCCAACAAGGGGTAAAACCAGCTGTAAGCCCCAGACTCTGCATAGAGGGGACAGACACCGACAGCGAAGGGGAACGCGCTGGTTCCAGATGCTTGGCACAGACCCTCTGCAAGCGCAGGGAACCCACAGGCATTCCCTGAAGGTCTGGTCAGTTTCCCATTCCACAGATGGAGAGAGCAAGAAGCCTGGGAATTTTTTGCCCTCAGTAAACTCGAGTCTTCTCCC
>NW_010405241.1:111815-140695 GCF_000710305.1 Buceros rhinoceros silvestris | reverse complement strand
TTTATTTTATTTTATTTTATTTTATGTTATTTTATTTTATTTTAATTTGTTCTGTATTTTGAGGGTGGGGTTTGGCTCGTTTGGGGTTTTTCTTGTTAATATCAGAGATCACAATACCTTGCTCTGCTGCTATTCCTTCTCACTTGTTTGTTTTGATGATGAAATTCAGTCCTTCCAAATGAAAGAAAAGGTGAATATTCCTGGTTTTTTGGCTTACAAAATTACAGTTCTGCTAGTTTTAATAGTGATGAGTGTCACAGAAATACACCAATAAATTATATCGTCGTATTGAAATACTTGATATGAAAATGTTCCTCAACTGGTGTAAAAGGCTTACCAAGTGGCTTCATATTTCGGGTTATACACCCCAAATCTAAGAAATATTTTACTGTGTGTCTCTACAATCAAGACAGGTTTATTTCAGATGATTAAATGCAAATCTGTAATAAATTACGGGGTTTTGTTCTCTGACATCTTGTGTTCTAGTTTCTTATTTTCTCCAGCTAAGTCAACTAGTTTTAAAAAAGGTCTTCTCGAAAACGTGGAACTTCCAAATGGGTCGCCTTTTCATGTCTGTCGAATGCAAATCTACTTCTTTTCTGTCTTCCACTGCTACCACCACCACTCTTCCTCCTGTTCAAAGGCATTTTTGTGGATGACATTTGCAAGGCTTGCAAAAGAGAGACTTTGAAGAAAGGGGGCATGCAGGAAAATGTTTCTGCTATTGCTGTATTATTTCACATGGATATTCCCGTTAAGAGGATGTTCTTTCTTTCCTTAACTGTAGATACCCAATGATTTTTAATACATTTACATTCCCTTCTGGCAAAGGAGAAGCACTACTAGGTTTTGTTTTAAATGTGGTTCTGCATTTTGTCTGCTGACTGGACTGTTTCTACTGAACACAGAAGAGACGCTACTGATAAAGTAATGTTTTCAATGAACTGTGCAATTGAAAAAAGTACGAGGTGAAATGCTGGTGCTATAGAGGTCAGAAGAAATGATCTGTTGTGTTCAGTATGCTCATGGTTCTACCTTAATTTTTTCTTTTTTCTGCTTCTGTTACTGGGAAAAACAGAGGTGTTGAAAGTTACCTTAAAAAAACCCCAAACTTCTGTGGTTTTGAGACATAAATGCTTTGTTCTGGTCAATCACTAGCTTTATATAAGGAAAATTACACACTGTCTTGCACTCTTACAGAGACAGAAATGTTTGAAAAGGAAGAGTGTAGATTTAAACATTTGCTTTTAGACATATAAAAAATTAGTGAATAGAACTTTAAAATACTTTTAATCATATAAGGCACTTTATCCAGAAGAGCTGTTTCATTTAACTTTTAGATTTTTTTTTAATGAATCTCAGAGTCGTTTATAGATGCATAATTGTTTTTGCTTATATCTGACAATTTGTGAAGACATTCTCTGAAACATTTTAATTCTATCCAATATGTTACCTATACATAATACATGATGCATAGTACTTCTGGGAGATAACCTGAGTAATTCACCTACAGTAATATGATCGTGTTGCACTTCAGGTTATAAATGTTTTATTGCCATAATACATTGTCACATAACATAAAAAACCACTAACACTTTAAATCAGTGGAGAGGAAAGGGGTTTTATGAATCATGATTCTGTTTATATTTATTGTACCTAAATTTCATTTCATATGTACTTATTTTATTGAACTATAGTAGAAAATGAAAAGTTGTGATAGAGAACAGTACAACCATTTAACTAGATTAATCTCTTAAATTTATCCCCTGCAGTATAAATAGCTTTGTATGGCATTGTTGGCTACTTCATGGATAAGGAAATAAGTGTAAGGACAATGCTCCTCCACAGCCAAAAAAATGACTTAGGGGAAATTTTTACCTGTATTTTTTTCAGTGTATTGAAAGTGTTTAATCCAGCTCATGTATGCCTGGTAATTACATAAGATGAAGATGATTTTTGCCTTACTGAAGATGATCTTTACTTTGGAATCTATGTTTTAAACTCCAGATCCATCAGCTCCACCAGCGCCATCTAATATCAGAATTGCCAATATCAGTGCTAACAATGATGGGAGTGTAAATGTAATGATTACTTGGGACCTTCCAGAAGAACCAGATATCCCAGTGCACCACTACAAAGTCTTCTGGAGCTGGACGTATAGCAAATATGTAATCCCAGCAAAAAAAAAGAGAAGGAAGATTACTGATGGGGTAAGAAAAAAACTAGTAAATGAGACAGAAATATGGATCATTTCTGGCACAAAATAGAGAAGTATAAAATATGTGATAAATTGTAGTGTTTTCAGCAGCTGGTAAAGGAGTAGTCTTAATTTTTAATATCACCAAAAACATAGATAATTTTGATCTCTCAATCTCTTATCTTTCACTAAACTCAGTAAGAGAAGGAGACTTCTGCCTTAAATGCAAGTAAATACTCGAAGATTTTGCAGGAGACATGAATAGAGAGTTAAATGCTGTTTGTTCTCCAAATTCAGGCATCCCTCTCTGTCCCCAAGTCACCAAACCTAGAGAGAAGTAAAGGCAATGAAGGCTGTGTGCTGAATTTATCATCTACATCAGGTTGGACACAGCAGAGGTGCCTGCCGCTCTGGAACCATGCTGGACCCATGTCTCCTCATGGGACCTAATGGGTGATCAGGGTCTGGAGGCTGCAGAGGCGCCACCACCACCAGCTCTGTGCTGGGCAGACAGAAAAAGGAAATTTCTCTGCAAGTGTATTCAATATGGAGTAATTTCAGGGGCTGAGATAACTTGGTTCTTTGTTTCACTTCAGTTAAATACTTTTTTCTATTATTTAAAGTAAATATGCATAGAAAAGAAAGTTCTTTCTTGTACTTTTAACAATCACTTTGGCAAGATAGGAATAGCGTTGGACTATGCTAGGCAGAAGTTTGTGTTTAACATGAAAGCTACCCTTGTCTGGAGATCTTTATGGCAGAGGCTACAGCCTAAACATACAGAGGAACATCCTTTCCACAAGCTGGTCCTTAAATCACAAAACCTGGAGAATTTTTAAATTTATCTGGGTTCTTAATATTGCGTTGGCACTTTGCATCCTACATATCAATAGATAAAAAGAGAGTCGATGCACAACATTACATTAACTGGGACCAAGTTTTGACCTTTAATACAGGGAAATCCAGAACAGCCAATGTGTATTTTAGAGAAAAGGCAGGCTTTTAGAATACCTTTGGTATTACTCCTGCCTCATTGTTCTTTTTCTTCTGCAGCATGTCATGAAACTGAACGGCAATGCCTGTGAGATTCAGACTTCCTCCACAGGATGCTCCTGAGGCTATTGCTAATCAATGGTGCTTTGCATATTATCCTCTGTCCAAAAATTGAAACTGCAGAAAACTTAAAAAAATTAATAAATTAAAGGTGGAAAAAATCTTATTTTTTAAAGATCATTTAAGATTTTTTTTTTTACCCAGTTTTTACTTTTAGATGTAGTCTAGTCCAAATAACTTTAAAATGATTTCCATATGAAATCATTCCAGGTAGACATTAAAATAATTTTGCTACAATATTAACATTGTTAATTGAACATTATAGTCAATGTTATAAATACAAAGTACAAAGCAAGTAAAGGTAATTGGTAGGAAATGCTTCTGACAATTCCTGAAGAGGTAAGTATGGCAGGACATGGTTATCCTTTTCATTCTGGATTGACAAACTTCAGAGGCACAAATCATTCTAGTGAAAACATGGAATCTTCTGTCTGAGATACGGACTAGAAGGGAATTTTTGTAAATACATTTAAAAAAATTTAGAAATGTAAGGATACTGAAAAGCCTTTGCTCTTCTTTACAGTATCATAGGATTTGCCTTAATTTATGGGTTATTGACCAGAGAATTATAATCCTACTCTGGTATTTCCCCATGTAAGACACTTCCATGACAATGGAAACTGGATCTTTTCTCTGCTGTTTTCTGTGCTGAGCGGAAAAGTGTTCTTACCAATGGGGGGGGATTTTTGGTTATGGGTTTTGGATATTTTTTCATTTTTGTTTTCAACAGCTGAAACAAAGAGAAAATATTGACAAATGTACTGAATGTTGGATTTTAGCTGTCTTCAAACTGACTGTCTCTAAAAAAAATTTTCAGTTGCTTTGCTAACACAAAAACTGGAGAAAAAAAGGTTTAAATTTCTTCGGATAAACTAATTTTGGCATAAGAAAAAACTTCTTATATGTAAAAAAACTTTAATTTTAACCTAAGCAATAGGTGTCTGTATTTGCCAAGTAACTGCCAAAGTTATGTAAACATCAACAAGGTTAGTATTTTTAAAATTACACAGAAAAAGGGTCTAATAAAGTACGTTTTCTAAGAAAGGAAATTTTGCTCTGGTGAAATTTATACATGAGTTTTCTAATTTCGAAGGAGTAGTGTGCGTAAGATAACAGACCTGCTTTTAATAAGGGCCTGTGTTTCAGTAATGCTGTAACTACTTTGTATATTTATTCTTCTCTATTATAGGCCCAAAATTATGTGGTCCTGGAGGGGCTCCAAGCCAACAGCAACTACAATGTAGAACTGCAGGCAGTAACACGTTGGGGTCAGATTCGCCTAAAAAGTGCCAAGGTTTCTCTCCATTTCAGCACAACTCAAGATACCAGGAATAATAGTGAGTAATTGTATTCGAACACTCGAATGCTTTATTTCTTCTTTATCTGAATTTGAATGTTTTGTATAATGATTTCCCTAAAATAAAAATACCGATTTCTTAAAGCTTTCTGTTCCATGTCATAGTGATCCTCTCTTGGTAAAATGGAGTAACCTTTTAATGTTAAATTTCCTATCTAGTTTTTGTCTAGTTGTTTATCTTGGATTCTACTCACCTGAAATAAATGCAATGAAAATGCAATGCATTTGCATGACCGTGGTATGAATATTTTTTAAATGCAATACGGGTATAAGTACTATATTTGTCAGTAGCTGGAGTAAAACCTGAGTCTTTGTCTTACCTGGAAAGTATTACCTTGCAATGCTTTTCAAAATCCTGATGGTTTAGAGTAGCCCATTAATTCCAATTGTTGGACCACACAGTTAAGTATCTACTGTAAACTGATGTAAAAAACTAACTCTTCTATTAGGGAATCTAAAGTATTCCATGCCTGACAAGCAATGAATTCTCAAGAAACTATTGCACAGATAGGACCCACTTCCAAATTAGAATCTTGATATCTTTAGATGTCAAGTTATTTCTTATTAGGATCTTCATGAAAAAATCACATGCTAGGTAATATAATTGAAAACCATATCTGAATCAGAAAGTAAACCACAACTATTAGTCTTAGTTAAATGCTATTCATTTAATTACAACACAATACCAGCTTACTGACCCCAGTGCTGATATGTCTCTGATTAACTGATATAACAAAGTTCTTATAAAATGTTAAAGAATATAATTTTAAATACCCTGTCCTGACTCCATGTCATTTTCCATCCATTTACATTCTTTTTTTAAAAGTAAGCTCAAAGTTTAAACTGTACTTGGAGCCATTTTTATAACATAACTGTGATTACTCTCAATCTAACTAATCAATTGTTGCTGGACTCTTCTGCTTGCATATTCAGTTTGGATATATATAAAATATTTTCAAGTAGTTGTTAGCTGTGACAGACCTTCATATCTACAGTTGCTTCCCATTTTAATGTACCAGAAAAACGAAATAGACCTAAAGATTCTTCTTTTTCTTACATTAAGCTGATTTTTACTACTTTTTTGGTCCATTTTAAATGACAGCAGAGGGCCAGGTTTTCCTCTCTTCAATAAACTGTCTTTGCTTGAAATCTATACTAGAATATGAGCTTGAATCTCCACAGTGTGTATGTAAGGCAAGTTTCGGTTAAGTCTTCAGTGATGCCCAGTGTAAATGAATATGAGTTCTGCCCTTCCAGTTTGCACTCCTAGATCGTTCCTGTGCTTTCTCTTATCCCCTGGAAAAGTGACCTAGTTTGCAGGATTGTGCATGATAGCAAAAGCTTCTTTGAGTTACCACATTTAATTTTCCTTTATTTCCTATATGTACACTGGAGATGTAATAGAAGAAAAACTACAGTGGGAACTGGGTGTTTCCAGTGCACTCCTCAGCCACTGTGCTCAACTACAACCATATCATTGCTGTTTGAGACATGTTGTCATTTTGCTGAGCATTTTCCTAAGAATTTTTTGTTGATTTTGCTCCTTTTTTTCCTCTTTTTTTTGTTTGTTTTACACCCTCACCCCCCTTCTCCAGTCTTCTTTCTCTTTGGAGTAGAAGTTTCTGTGAAGTTCTAGATCTCAGTGCTAAACTTTAAGGTGTTTAGTTTGCAGTCTAGTAGTCTTGACTGGCATTTCACCAAATTATGTCACAGCTCTGAGAAAGAACATGTAACTGAGTTTACTTCACATCAGGTCACAGGAGAAGGCTGGTGTCTGGATTCCACCTGAGGCTGAGCTGTGTCCTGGTAATTAGGAAGAAATTCTAGGTGCCATTATACACACATAACCAAAGTGACATTGGGAGAGCTGTTGAATTTCTTTTTTTTTTTTTCATTTTACTGTGAGAATACCTTTATAAACTTTCCTGTCTCGGGAACAGGGATAATTTAACAACCGATGTTTGTCAGGCTTTATTGCTAGTCCTGACATTAGGTCAGATCATCGTAGTCTTTGAACATGGAGGTAAAAAAAGACTTTTTATATAACAAAACCCCTCTAAACTGAAGCTGAGTAATTGAGATTGGACTGTGCCATTTTTCGGTACCATTCTACCCTTACTGTGAGAAACCCTTTCACCATTAGTGCTGTATCAGCTCTCCATGGTCTCACTAGTGGTCTATCTCGCATGGTCTATATCACCGATGGGTTTGTGTTGAGAGAGGAATATTTTTGTTTCACTTTTCCCTCTCCAAAACATTGTCTTTTTCAGACTCTAGTGTAGATCGCAGATTATTACAAATCCTCTACCAAGTGGAGTTATCACGTTACATCATGTGCGACTGGTGGTTTCATCATGGTGGCCTCATCCACTCCAGTGGCACATCTTTCCTATCATCATCACAGCTAGATTTAAATTCCTTCCAGAACTTTGCTTGGATAACCTGCCCTCTCCTTGACTGTTTTACTTCAGAAAACGGTCCATCAGTAGTTTCTGTGGAAGTCTGCTATCTACTAATGTCTAATTAGTATAGACTCTCTAATGCCATGTGCTTTATTTCACTTTACTGTGATGACCTTTTTGGGCTCAAAGGTTGATTAATCGTTGTATTGGTTTTTAAACCATAGTAATACTATTCTAAAAGCATATTTTTGTTTTCTCATGAAGTATTTGACTGTCATGTTCATTATGAATATCCATTTAGTCAACAAGCAGTATTTTCTTCTTAACAGCAAATCAATGCTGTTAGTGAGAACTGAAACACATATTTGTTTTACAGTAGAGTACTTCAATAATAAGTTTATAGACAGACCTGAGCATCCTTTCTGTTAAAGTAAAAGATTTAAGAGTCTTTGAGCCTAAATCACTCATATCACACATTTTGGTGGAAAGAGCACACTGCTGAGAAGTGCATTTGGGCCTTTTTGGACATTTTTTTAAAATGGCTAAATTATAGCTTAC
Organism: Buceros rhinoceros silvestris; assembly: GCF_000710305.1. Lineage (NCBI taxonomy): Eukaryota > Metazoa > Chordata > Aves > Bucerotiformes > Bucerotidae > Buceros > Buceros rhinoceros. The sequence goes on along the minus strand of NW_010405241.1, from coordinate 133,068 downwards.
ATAGAAAAGCAAATAAACACTACTCCTGGAGGAGTTGCAAATTAATCTTCTGAATCTCACTGAAGTTAGTTAGGTGCGGAGCCAGTCATGCTTGAGGTACTTTCGAGAATACTCGGAAGCAGATGGAGAAATATGAAAAAGAAAAAAAAATTGCCTGAAATATTATCTAGGACATGACCTTCATGCCCCCTCTTTATCTGGGGACTTCCATGGCCTTTGGGAGCTAGTTCCAGAAGCAACATGCCAATTTTGCCTAAGTCCCGCAGTCAGTCGCTCTGCCCTCTGTGGAATTAGGCTCTGGTTTTTTAGGTGTCTGTTCCTCTTGTCAGAATAGAGAGTAATCCATAACTCACTGAAGTAATTTAGTCCTGCAGACCTCTGTGAGCTTTGACCCTGGCCCTCTGGCATTGTATTTCCCCACTCTGAGAAATGTGTTGCCCCCCTGTATTTGTATGTTTCACTTCTGGGAAATACAGCAAGACTTCCTCTCTCTCTTGAGCTTTATATAGAAATATTCTAAATTGGTGTCCTGGTTTTTCTGGAAGTGGAGCACACAGAGAAAAGGAAAGCAGAGATTTAGTTAAATTAAAACACTTTAAGTTGAGATACAGCCAATGGATCTAAGTTTGTACTTCTATCACTTTTAGATTTCCTTTTAGGAATTATAAATATTATGGTTACTTTGGGAAAGAATTGGCTTAAGTTTGGTAGTTTAACTTAAAGCAAGCAAAGGAAATGTAAACTTGTATCAGATTAAGAGAAAGATTGACAAAATTTGGCCAAAAAGCAAGTGGTTTTCAGCTGAAACTGCATGGAGAGCACAGTGTTAAAGTTTACATGTTACTTGAGGTAATTATTGAAAGCTGAATCTTTCCCTTTTTCTTTCAAGTATGTAGTTAATAATTTGCCACTTTCTGATTATTAGAATCTTTACTTTTCATTTAAGTGTATTATTGAATTACATACAGCTTTTGTTAATTTGATGCAAATACTGTCCTCTTAATCAGAATTTATGTATTTGCAATTGTGCCATGAAAATGCAGTTTGTAGCAGCATTTCTACATTCTAACTGAAAATATTTAGAAATGCTGCAAGCATGCTAAAGGTTGATGAACTGTTACCAAACTAAATCCTTGATGAAGGACGTACCGTTATCATTATTTGTTGGAAGCTAGGCACATGACACCAAGGAAATTGCTCGGTTAATTCTGCTCTTACAATATTTTCCTAAGCATTCATTCTTCACTGTTGGAAATAGGAAGGTGGGCAAGAAAGGTCTTTGATTGGACCAGAGTATTCTTACATAGCATACCAAAGGACTATATTTACTTTGATATAATAACCACGTGTGGGTTTCACTCAGGGCCGTGTTTGGGTTTTGTGTATATTCAAACACTGCACAAATATAAGGACTGTGAATGATTATCCAGAACTGCTGCTAGATACCATGCCTCTTTAAAAAGTCAGTGTGTTGACCGTTCTTGTTCTTGGGAATATAAATACACTCCCTTTCCCTATTATTCTTTTGGAAGTTTATAGAGCACTTTAAATTTTTTTCTCTCAGTCCAAATTTTTTTTTTTACTGCATTTCAAACAAATTATATGCTTTTCAACCCATTATGGACAGTTTGTTCTTTATATTAATTTAATTTATAAAAGATACTGAAATAAGATAATTTGGATTAAAGAGAGTATTATTTTCTGAATTTCAGCACTGTTAACATAGTAATTACATGACACTGTACTTAAATAAATAATTTCTGATTGTTCTCTGTATTGCAGAGGAACAGACATCTTTTGCTGGGAAACCCCAGAAAGGACTGGTAGATCCTTACCCAACATTTCAAAGAAGAAAAACCACTCGTTTTCTTAAAGTTGGAACTCCTTTCTATCAGGACAATCAACTTCAGGTCAAAGTCTACTGGAAGAAGACAGGTTTGCCAAATTTTTATTTTGCTATTTTTTTCTAAGGAGGCACTCTCAGCAACTGCCTTAGGGTGACAGAACATTGATATAATATAATGAACATTGTACAAGCAATCAAAGTTAAATCCTGCGTCCATCCTTCCTTCCCTTCACCTTCACATTAGAGTGAAACGTTGCCTCTCCTCTTTGTGTTATGCATGTGTAAACGTCTGGTGGAAGGAAATGACGTGAATCAGCTCTCCAAAAATTATACTCAGTCATGTTGGGCCACTGAATCTTTCCAGACCCGAGATAATTTTTAGTTCATTGGAAAGTGCTTTACAGTGCTTTACAGTGCTTCTGTAAAGTTTTAAATAGAGAAGCAGAATTTGGCCTCATCTTCAACACAGCTGAGCTTTTTTTCGTTATGAATATTGTCTCCTTGGAGTGTAGTCAGAAGGTCTCAAGCACATACAGTTCCCAGGTGGATTTTCTGCTGATGCTACTGCAGTATCGCTTGTTTGACTTTGTCAGCCAAGAAATGAGGGTGGAAATGAATGTATGTCGAATTCATGCAGTGTTGTCATAAAAACTAAGCTGTAGTTTGAACCACAAAATTTAGAGTTATACTGACTCATGTTTAGGCCACAATAGGCTTTATGCCAACTTTATCAGTCAGCTTTGTAGTAATTGTTATAAATGCCTATAAAAAGAAATAAGGTAGTTGGCATTCTCATGGTGTCTGAGACAAGAGGTAATTAAGATTAAATGAAGCTAAGGAATATTTTATAGTTTGGAAATAGCCGTGTTTGGAAGTGGTGTGATCTCCACAACTGGACATCTTCAAAGACAGATACAGCACAGACTGTCGGCTTTTGCCAGGGATGGACAAGTTGAGTTCCTGAGTTGCTGACTGAACAGCTGGCTCATCTGGTATGAATCTGTGTACATCCAGTGATACAAGGGGAACAGAGAGGTCCATTTTGATCATGTGGCAGGAGCAAGCTTTGTCACATGCATTCAGGTGTTTAGGTAGATGGTGTAGCCATGCAGTGGAAGTTGCCTTCATTTTTCTCACATCACAGACAGTGATAGCAAAGGTGTTTGAAGAGGGGCAGAATATGGCAGTTTGTCACACTTACTTTTTTCTTTCCTTTTTTAAAAAGAAAGTATCAGTGTTCTTAGTGACAGTATATGCAGTAACTCAGCAGGAGCATTGCCTCCTGTGAAACTGGAAAACAGCCAGTTAGCTGCTCCTGAGAAGCTAGCAGCTTCTATAAGCTCTTACAGGAGTTTGGAGCTTATGTCTTACATGGATGAGGTACTGTCTGTAAATTTACTAGTGACAATTTGCTACAGAGCAAGTCTTTTTCGTGGTGCAGGGAACACAGCAGGAGATGCATATTGGCTGCGTCTTGTCTTTATGAAAGACACCAATTACTGGAGCCAGCTGCGCTGGGAACTGTACCCACACAGCATTCTCTTTAAGAACTGCACTGTCTCAAGTTGTGTTTAGGGAGTTGTAGGAGGTATGAGTGCAGCAACTATATGAGGAAATACTGAGAGAGAATTTTCGCCCACTCTATGGCCTAGCGTCTAGGCTATTTTCATTGCAGATAGGCAATCAGAGTTCAAATCATTCCTGACAGGAAATTGACCTCTTTGTCTTCTGTGTCATGAAAGCAGAAGTCCCTGATGATTGCACCAGTGTTCTCATTAGTTTGTAGTTTGCTATTAATACAACACTTTTTTTTTTTTTTTTTTTTTGGACAGGAAAGCAGGCACCCTTTAGTTCCAAAATTGTAGACTCGCCTCCCACAACCTCAACAGTCTCTCTACTTAATACAACCCTTTTTTTTTTTTTTTTTTTTGGTACAGGAATGCAGTCACTCTATAGTCCTAAATTAGGATGTGTGACTTAAAAAGAAATAAAAATTAAGAAAATATGATGAAACCGTGTGAAATAAGTGTATTGATAATGGTAAGAGTTCCCATGACATAAAAAATAATTCAAGAAATACGACTCTCAAGCAAAATTTCCTTTGTCTGGTTTGATTTTTGAGGGGATTTTGGGAGGATTTTGAGGCTTTCTGTGGAGGTCTTCATGGTCCTAATAAGGGATGGTTGCAGTAGTGATGAATTAAATTTGTTATTTAGGTATTTGGATTTTTTTGAAGACAAAAACATTTAAGCCAGTATGATATGTTAATATAGAGTATCTTTTAGGTGTAATGAGAACTTTAGCAACTACTGAAGCAGCAGTCTTTCACTCATCTCACTCATTTTCTATAGTAACAGCTGTGCAGAATTTTTTTTGGTATTCCTGAATTCAATGGCCCTACCATTTTTCTTTGACCTGAAATTAGTATTATTATTATTTTTAATTCTGTCCAAAACCAAGATGGCTCTGTAGAAGAGTTTTGTACTGCCTTCCAACACTATAGCATCACAGTGCACCACTGATTACAGAAACAAACAGAAGGAAAGACTTGTGTGGATTTATTGCAGGCTCAGACTACTTAAGAAATGCAAATGTGTTCATAAGGTTGTTTTAAATTATTACTTTCATTGATCCCTTTGTTATCCGAGAAATTGTTTTGCTTCTGATTTTGAACCATTTTACTCTCTCTAAAAAGAACAAAATCAAAGAGAATCATAGAATAATTTAAATGAGTTGGAAGAGACCTCTGGAGGTCAGCTGGTTCAACCATCTGCTCACAGTAGAACTCTGAAGTCAAATCAAGTTGTTCACTCCTATCTGTTGGGCCCTACCACAGATGTTGTTATTGTTTTCTGAATGACAGGGAATTTGTCCTTTATGAATATCAGGCTGCAGAGGCCACCTAGATGTTTACTGAAATGTACCTTAGGATTCCCAGAATGTACAGTGATATCTCTTGACATTCAAAGATAGTTCTTTTAGTGCTACAAAGAAGATGGATTCTTCAGTGTCACTTGCAGATGTGTCTCTAGGAAGCCAGTGAAAGACAACAATGGTGACATCAGGTCTGAACCTCTTGGTTTTATATCATCCCTCTGCATAGAATTCATTCATCTGTATCAAATTCATCTATCCTGTGCAACAACTGCAATAGAGGGGGTGTTGCAAACTATTGCTGAACTGGCTTTATTATACAGTAAAGAAGTGATTTCTTACCATTACGCAGAAATTGGACACAGTATTTGAGTTCAAGTCAGAGTACGTGGATGGAAGATCCTATTTCTGTATGTATGCGTCATAACGCACCGCAGTTTGGTAGCAGGAAAGACTTAATTTTGGCCTGTTCTTAAAGCGTCATTTCTTAAGTCCCGTTAGCTTCACTAAACATGAGGCATGAATAGAATGTAGGACCTGGACTTTACATTAAAATAAATCTCTTTCTGAAATAATCTTTGAGTTTGAATGCTTCGGTATGGTGGCAATAATAATTTTACTTCAGGATGTATGCTAGCAAAAGTAACTCCATACTTCAAGCAGTACCAGGTGCTCAGCAAATGGACATAATTTTGCTAGACAGAGTTATCACAAAAACATATTATAATTAGATGAATACAACAGCTTCTTTCTGAAAGAAGAATATGTCTTTCATTTGCTGCCTCTGACTTAGGTCTGGGATTAGAGAAACACAGTACATTCCTTAAACAGCATGAATCCCACTTTTGTAAATGAAAAGAGAAACTTGCTTGTGGCCAGATTTTTTGGCCATCTTGACTGTGTGAAATTAGAAATTTTGTGCTATTTATGTAAAATAATGAAATCAACTTAAACAAATCACTTTTAACTGCTTTGTGCTGGAGTCACAGAGTTACCATCCATTACCAAGAATGGATGCACCCTGAACCCCCTGCTTAAAAGAATTAGCTACCTAGAATAATTAAGATCCTCAGTATCTTGTGCAGTAATCAAGACTGGAAGTGAAAATAAAAAGATCCTTAGGTTTCCTCTGTTCCTCAGTGGTTTGGCAGCTAGAGAGATGCGGTTTTGGACTTCAGCTGAAAAGCCTTCAAGTTGCTGCAAATTTGTGTATCTTCAGGGTATGAAAATAAGATGTTTCCCATAAACAGAAGGGAAAAAAATTTATGAGCTCACTGCATCAATTCTCATCACTTCCTGCAATAATTATAATATATGAAAATATTACAATATAATTTAGTATGATGATTTCTTTCCAAAGCAACATGTCGCAATAATATTTTTTAGCCCATTACTCTGGTTTCACTACTGTTTTCTTAGTGCCTGTTATTTGAGTATAATGTAACTCTCCTTGCTCAGGTAAAGCTTTATTTTCCTTCACCTTTCTTTGGATGAAGTCTATAAGCATTTAGGTCCCCTGTTTAAATTAAACATTTAAAGTACTTCTAGATATTTAAAATCAATATATCTGCCCCTTGGTTTTGCTTAAAAAGACAAATATTTAAAATTCATTAAGACTTGGCTTCAGGCTTCTTTCTTTGTGTTTCTGGTAAATGCTAAAGCAGAAAAAAAACCACTTAAGGCGGAGAGAGGCAAAGAATCCTCCATTGTCTGATAAATCAACGAAACAAGAATAATGAATTAAATTACAGAGAAGAATAAAATGCAAGGCGAGGCAAAGCAAACGGAAAGCTGCCACGAATGCTTTTAAAACTGGATCTTAGGAAAACAAAATTAACTTTCACTTAGTTCAGGGAGCTAAATGAAGTGAATGCATGTGCTGACTCTTTGCAGTAAGGTATTTCATATGGCAGGTTTTACAATAATTGAAAGCTTTCCCTATGTTATCCTCTGGTCCTTCTCACAGGACTAGTGCCATTGAAACTAATAAAACCCTTCAATGCCAGTGGAGTTTCCAGCTGTCAATGTAAAGAGTTCAGCAGCAGTGGCTTCAAACTAAGGAATTTGTTTGGTTGCACTAGGAAGATCAGTGTTTGAGCAGCTGGCCCTTTTCTAGTTATAGATATGTAAGCAGTAAAGTATTTGTACTCAAAGCTATCACTGTGGTCTACATGGTTCTTTCAACAAGAAGACCTTGCTGTTAATTATAGTGATGTATACACCAATGTATTTCCCTCATATTTCTGTGCGAATACAGAGACATTGGCTCAGTAGAGGCTGATGGTGCATGCACACATAGTGTGTGTTTGTATTTAGGGATTAATCAGTAAAGCTAGCCCCAAGCACAGAAATCTTTGACTAGATCAACTCTTTAGAAATTCGTCAGCAGATTTTGCAAAATTTTGCTCTTCCACGTGTGCTACAGCTGACTCGGATGCCTGTATCCTATGGGCTTCCCCAGCATTCTGCCTGGGGAGGTAGGTAATGCTGTCAGTTTTAACCGTTGTGGGAAATTATTCCAGAGTTAAAAGAATATCCTGTCAGATGTACCCTCTGTGCGATTCCTACTCCTTCCTAACTTTATCTTACATAGGCCTAATATAATTCCAGTAATAATTTTTTTGTTAACCCACTGCTGTGTTTTAAAACCTCTTTGCCTTTTTGCTGCCTAGTGTGACTGAAAAGAGAAGCATCTGACCAGCTCTAGTTGTACTTTATAAACTGACTACAGTACTTGGACTATTTGGTATATGTCCAAATGAGACTTGCTAGCAATACTTGAAATGTTACTAGTGGGAGTCATGAAAAACATCCAGAAATACTACAATTCAGTAGAGCAGATGGTGTGCAACTTCTGAAATAGTATCCAACTGATTAGTGGGACAAATAGAGAAGTTTTAAAATCACGTTTACAATAGGGGCAACCTCAGTGGCATCTCCCCTGCAAATGGGACAATATTAGAGAGTCTTTCCAAGGGCACAGACTCCTGCATTTCTTCATGTTTCCACAGGAACAACAGAAAACCGTTACTGAATTCCTTTCATTTGCTTCCAAACCTCCATACCTTTCAGGGTAGGTGGTATGAGAGACCTAGGGGCAAGTCTGTCCAACGATTAGTCCCAGGAATGTAGTTGGAACTGATTCAAAGTCTTGCCTGGAAATCAAATATCAGAAGCCAAATGCTGTGGTCCCAGAGCTCAAGCAGCACAGAAAACTGATTTTGCCTAGCAGGCACCCATTGATGTCTGCTGAAGGCAGACTGTGTCCGTACTGGGTTGGTTTGGTCCAGAACATTCTTCAAACTAGTTCTAACACTTTATATGGTTGATCTGCTTATTGCTTCAGTTTAAAATTAAAATAGCATATCCTGTTCACAAGCCCTCGGCATGACCTGAGTCATGTTCCAGAACACCTTCAATAATTGTGAAAGTCTATTTAATTTTACTTAATTTATGCTTTTACAAGAAGTCTTTTTTTATTCTTAAGCTTAATAACTGAATACAAATTTAAGTTTGATATCTTTTGAACTTACATTTAAACATCAGATAGAAACGTAATTGCAAATAACCTGGTCCATGAGTGCAGTCCAAAGATAGTCCATCATTATGCTGGACGAGTACCTGCAGTCAGACTGCAGGTACACATTCAATATTGCATTCTTAAATAATTTATCAAGATTGAACTCACTTCAAGTCATTGAAAAACTTAACTGGCCAACTAATAAATAAACTCTAATCTGATTTTTAATTCTTCAGGAAAAAATGTTTTCTAAAATAGCATCTTTATGTTCCTTCAATAATACCTGTCTAGCCAGTACATAGTTTACTACATTTCTTATTACTTCTTGAGTATTACCACGACCTATATAGTTAATAATTTTAACAATAAATACAGAAATGTATATATATGCAATAATTTATGTGTAGTGTCAGTAAGATAGTCAATGGCAATGTCTATTAGGCAGTCTGAATAACTGAGGGATAAAAGCTGGCCAGCTTTTCACCATCCGATTCTTCCTCTCTCTTTCCCCAAATTCTATCACTAGGTCACATTCAGTCACAGTTTTTTCTTATATGCTTACACTACTATACCCAGAGCAAACCTGCCATTTGTACTGTAAATATAAAGGTTCTGAGGTGCCGCAGTTTAGTGTGATACCTTTCATCAACTATGGGCTAATAACTGCTCGTGAGTGCTGTCTTAGCCTGCCTAAGTTGTAAATATGTTTTAAATATGAAAATATTTAGTTTATGATCCAGGGAAGGTTAGACTATCAGCAGTGAGTCGTCATGTTCATGGTGAAGGTGAAACATAAACTAAACAAGTGTCCTCCTTTAAATTGAGTAAATCTTCCCCCACATGCCTCTTTTTAACCTGTATTGTTTAATTAGCCTAGGTTATAAGGTGCCTGTAAAACCAGTTGCGTAAACACTACAAACAGGCAAGGAAACAGGACTATTTGAATGAGTAGCTAGAGTTGGAGAAGACATCAAAAAAAGAGCGTGTGACACTGAAATTATAATCTAAATTTTAAGATGTATGCGGCTGATGAATAATGAGTTCTTAAACACCAGTTGCTTTTACTCCTGTGACCATAAAAGTAGTCTAGACCAAAGGACCATCCCAACAGGTATTCTGTTTGTGTCAGTGGCTAAAACCAAATGCAAAGGAACAAATGAATAGGGCAAGCATGTAATAATAACTTTGTGGATTTTTGTCCCAGCTTCAGACAACTTCTGGTTCGTGGGAGTTCCAGAGCCTGATGAGATTTCATTGTATTTGTCCACTTTTGATGCATTTCTCTTTCATGATAATACCCAGTGTCCTATCAGGACCACATAAATTTTAGGCATCTGAAACCTCCTTGTTATGAAGCTCCAGAGATTTAAGTGCTTGTTCTATACAGAACTGCATTTTTAAATTTGTTTTGAAGCCACTTCTTCTAGCTTCATTGGAATACAAACTCTTACACTGGAGACACAGAAAGCGGTCAAGCTTAGTTCACTCTGTCTGTACGCATGATTTTGTAGATATTTAACCTGGGTTTGCTCTGTTCTTTTCCTCACAGACTCAGTAGTCTTAAACTGCAGATTTAGAAACTGCATATTAATGCCATTAACTTCATGAATAAAGTTTAGCAAAGCGACATCCTGATACAGCATGCCATGATACATACCATGAAAGTTCAGTTTTGGAACTTGGTGGAGCACCGCACAAGTGTACAAACACAACCACAGAGCTTTTGCATAGGGTATGAGAGAGAAAGGAGTTAGCAGGTGCACCTCTGCATCTCCCTCCACTGTGGAGTTAGGGTAAGCTGGGTCTGTACCTTGCTCTGGAATTAGGAAGGACTTCCAGATTAACTCCTCAATATAGCCTCCTCACCTAAATTAACGTGCAGATTTGTCGAAGTTACACAGAAGGCTAAAGTTAACAATAGAGTACCCAGCGACATTTTCAATAGATGTATAACCATAGCTAGCCCTGGACTTGTGTGTTTGAGTTTTTTCTTTTTTATTAAATTCAGGTTTTGGATGCTTAGATACCTTTGAAAATCTGGCTATAAGGGAGTAATGTGGGAAACTTCTATTCAGGCTACAAGCAGCTGTTCTGAGACTTTAAGCTTACAAGAGGCAAATTTCCTTGTAATAGAAAAACAGAATCAGAGACTGTTGATCTCACTTTGTATAGGATGTTGTGTGTGGGAAAAGGAGCGAGTGTAGAGGTAATCCAGCTTAGAGATGATCCCAAACTTAAAACCCTCAGTATAAACATCTTTAAGCCTCGAGGCATCCTAGGTCTAGATATAGACACAAATAAGGCCTGTCTTTAAATTACACACTAATTGTTAATAAAATTTTTGGAAAAGATTGTTGTTGTATTATACAAAGAATGTATTCTATAGAAAGAAAGTTTATTTTAAATGGGATAATGTGAGAAACAAAATCTTTATGATTTAATAGATTTTGCTTATATTCCATGTAAGAGCAGGAAACAGTATAGTTTCCCTTGTTAGGAAGTATTTAGTGAGTGAAGTTTAAATGTCAGCTTGGGGTTTTGGTGTTTAGTTTAATAATACTGCTTGAATAGGTGATTATTAAAAAGTTCTTTTTCTCAGAGGTGTCATGAATACCATGAATTTCATACCCAAAATTTCGAAACTTTAGATCTTTTTTCTTTTTTTTATACCACTGAGTGAATCAATGCACAGGCAGCTAGAGCCAAAGCTGGTTTCATTTCATTTTTTTAAGACAGCTTACTGAAAAATCCCTGAGACAGAGTACATTGACAACACAGGTTTTACAGGGAAAAAGAGGAGTGCGGAGAGGCTTGCAATGCATTAGCACATCAGTGCAGCTTTTTGTGATTTCTTGAAGGTAAAGTGTTCTAAAACTGATAACTCTGCATTTGCTAAACCACCATAAGCAAAATAGCACTTGTTATTCTATCATTATTTCTTGTTCTATCAGCTTCAGATTTCAAATGTTGGCGAGAAACACCATGATTCAGAGAGGCATAGAAGGGCTTGAGAACTAATATGCGAAGAAATAAGTAAAGTGTTATGATCAAGTGCTGACTGAGATCATGTTTTGCTTCTCTGCAGTATGCCGAAGAGTTCCTTCTCAAATTGTTCTGCAGTCACGCTGTTATTACAATGCAATAAATACCATGGGGATCTTTATACTAATCGTATCTTCAAAACTGAATCAACTAGTAGAAAATAACGCGGTTTCATTTATTCACTCAGATTTTGCCCATATTTAAGCCTCCTGTCACATTTTTCAGGCCCCCTCCAACAACTGAGTTTTAGCACAAAAAGTGTTGACGGAAACGTGCATACTGTTGAAGAGTGTGTTGACATGGAGAAGAATGGTGGCCTGGTAAACAGAACAACCTTCTGCCAGAACAGTGGGCTGGCAGCAGGGCTATATTGTGTGAGATCCACAGTTGTAAAGGTGTATCAGGCATTGCATGCTGGTAGGAGATAGGACAGGAACCTTTCTTTTGGAAGCCTTTGACTCATTCATATCTTTGGGCACTTCAGAGTTAACAAAACATTTTTCTTTCTGCACGGCATCATAAGAGTCACCATTTACCATCGTTACTTCTGCATTCACCATAGTGCAGCTTCACCGTTTGATGAAATGAGATATATAATTTTTGTCCTGGATGCTGTGGTTTCTGACACAGGGTTTATACAGAGCTCTCCAAAATCATACTGTAACTTCGCTGAAGAAACAATTAATCAAGCTTGTAGATAGTGAGACATGCACTTCATGTACCTTGAGCAGATTCTGCTTCGAGCTGTGATATTTCATATTAAATCTTTAGCCCTTGCTATAGCCTATTTTTAGAGTGGTAATGCTACAAGACACATGATCCAGAAAGGAAATTGCTTAATTTTGCTGTGTTTCCTTCTTCCTGTTAGTCTAAGACAATGAAATACATGTTTAAGACTGTCTTAACTATAGTTTGTATGGTCATTAATGTCTTAATCTTGGTGGGTACTAAACTTTCTGGCCTGATTCATTAGCTACTCTTAACTATTGAAGTCAACACGACTGTTCATATGCTTAAGTGCTTTATTGAATCAGAGCCTGAGTGCTCAGAAGCCTGTAAGATCAACCCCCCAATATGAGAAGAAAAACAAAAACCATGTGGCCAGTCACAGATAATCATTGCAATTCACTGTATGAAATACCAGATTTAACAGTATATGAATAAATCCAAAGGTTTAGCTACATGCAGAACAAATTCTTTCAGTAATTTTCTTACTGAATACATTCACAGAAATTTCAGTTTCCTTATGGCATTCTGTTTGAAGAATGGTTACGTTTGAATGAAGACAGCAGGTTTACATATGGCTAGTTATCTTCAAAACTTTGATAACAACTCCTTTTGACATACAGTTAGCATATTAAGTATATTTTGGAGGGAGTCATTTTCATAAGGTTACTTGACAAATAATCCACACCACCATTTCCTTTTTTCATGAAATATTCATTCGACATATGCGTGTTATTTATACTAAATTAATACTTCTGTGCTGCCAGGTAAAGATTTTCATATGAGCATGTCTTATTTTATAATCTTTACTTTTTACCATATTTTATTCCAATGGGAAAATTTATCAGAAGCTGCTTGCTAATTACTTTAAATACTGTCATGATACAGAAATCAGCTTGATGTTACTGTGTTTATTGATGCCAGACATTTTTATTGTGATTAAGTCTTAGTTTGAGCTGCTGTTGTTCAACAAAGCTGCTCCAAAATCATGTTTTCCAGCAAAACACATTTGATTTTTCTTTCTATAATAGTGCTGTCACAGCTGGCATTAATTGGCTCTTTTTTTGCCAAATTGTAGAGACTCATCATCCAACAACCACCCGTCAAACACAATAATGTACAAATCTAGAGCTGAAATACTTTTGCAGCTGAAAAAGTTATCATTATCACCACTCAACAGGGATGGAACAGGGGTAAGGACCCATGAAGTGCTTTGCCTAAAGACCTCCATCCAGCAAACCAGTGGCAGAACTAGCCCCAGTTCCCCAAACAATATGTTGCAATTTTCTTGCTCTGGATCACAGGAATACAAAGAAATACATACCTCTTGAATGTTTTTACCTGGTCTCCTGGAGTGACAGTAGGTTGTTGTCATATTGGTGGCATTGGGTTGTGTGAACAAACTTCACTGCTATTCCTGCCCATGCAGGAATACACGCTATGCCAGTTTTCTAGCTACAAAGAAGACTTCAGTTCCTCGTGATCGTTGAGTTGGCACCCTTCTGTGACAATAAATGTGATATAAAGCAGAAAAAAGTATTTGAGGCAAAGAAAGGAGATGAATGCAGTAACATGATAGGAAAAAGAAACCACATCAGATGAAATTATTCACATGGCTGACACTAATGGAAATGTGCAGCACAACAGAGATGTGGAAAATGTTGGCAAAGATGAGGAAAAGAGATAACTTTTTTATTTGGTTTATTTTCTACAAACTGTAGAAGCATTTAAACCAAAAAAATCCACCCAGGAGAAGTTGCAGAGTTGCCTTGTGTTGCATTGGGTGTTTTTCTGAATGGGTCTCAGAGCTTCAAATTCTGCGGGGGGATTGTGAGATTTAGCAAGTGTAGAATGTAGGCCTAGGGTATCCTTATTAACCACCGTGCAACCATGGCTTAGGATCTGATGCAGTAGTTTAAGCAATACTTTTCAAAGATGCTGAAATTGTGCATATGAACTTTTAAAATTGTCGAACAGATATATTTTGCAGTGGCATTGACAGTATTTTAAGCTGCTTTTACAGCTTGAAGCTACAGAACAAACGTGCATTCCCCCCTTCCCCCCCCCCCAAAATCTGAAATATATTTATTTATTTTTATTAAAATGGAACTAAACATTTTAGGTTGGGTAGGGGGAGAAAGAAGGTAAATCTGGCAAAGAACATCTTCCTAAACACAGTCCACAGAGAAATAGCTTTGTGGAGATACTCATGTAAAATTAAAGGCCTTTTATGGGTGAAACATAAGAGGGAGGAAATCAAAACAGATATCTTTTCAACACGTTTTAGAGCATCCCCTGATCTATAAATTTCTAGTTAGAGATTTAAGATTTCTGGCCAACAGTTAGCTCCATTCCATTGTTACAGCAAAAGACTAAGCATGTGTGGAATTTTTAAGAACATGCTCATGTGGTGTCTGTATAAGAATGTTTTGTCTAGAAACTTGTTTTATACTTCAGAAAATTTACTTTAAAAATCATAGCCAAAATAATTAACATTAGCTATTAGTTTATTTGAAAAGATTAGTTATTTGCAACTGTCTGAAAGAATTAAAAATCTTCAGCTTGGGCAGCTAGAGGTTGTTTTTGTGTCATTAACTTTAAGAGATACTTGAAGTAATTTTCTGGTTTGCTTTTTTTTTAATGAAAGAAACTTGGAAATAAAAGTAATTGTTTGAATAAGCTGGCTGCTGTAACAGCCCTTCAAGGAGTTCTTTCTTAAGTGACTATTCTGTTGACTAATTTCACAAGCTCATTGCTGCTCAAGTATTGCTAGCACTTAGTATGTCCTTCAAGTTCAGTGTTTCTATACAAATATTTTGAGTTCTGGGAAATATGAATGCTTGCTGTTTGTGCAAGCATCAGTCTTTTAGTCTCTCACAGTAGACTTTCTAACCACGAGAACAGTGGGGTTGCAGAGCTTTATAAAGGCTCCTAATTGAAAGTACAGAATCAAGAAAACTCCCAACTATTAAGGAAGAGGTTAATTATATAGAAAAAAGGCTTTGTACTGTGACATCTGAAATATCGGGGAACCAGCCGAAGGAGTCTGGCAGTTTCTTTTCAGTGTTATGTGCCTATTCTAGAAGGGATAGCAGAGCTTTCTGATAAAACTGGCCAAGGTCACTCCCATTAGGTACTGGATATTCTGTTAATATTAACTACTCAGCTGACTCTGCAGACAGCTGTAGGGCTGTGAGTCACAACGTGTGAACTGTAGCTGGGCGTGATTCAGAACCATTAGCTTTGGTGGTAGTGGCTAACTTTCACCTAGACTGCAGCTTGGACGCCTTGTCCAGCACCTACCACTGAGTTTGTAATGGCAGCTGGAAACAAACATCTACAGAAAATTACAGCAGTAAGTACATGTTGCTGAAAGAAGCTTTTATTGTGCATGTGCTGTAAACACAAAATCAGATGTATAGTGTTGCATAAAAGCGAAATTCTAGAGCCATGAGCTTTATAAGCGAAAGAAATGCATATTTTCTTTTCTTCCTTTTTTTTTTAATAAGTCTCTTATGTGGCTTTTTAGATCTTCCCATACATCTCGTCTCCTTTTGCTTTTAAAAAATTTAAAGATATTTTCTAAACCAGTCTAGTTATTTAGTATGTGTGCACATACACTTGGAGATTTTCATGCTTCTAGCTTTAATCACAAAATGTCCCACCTTTCTCTATTTTTTAAAAAGTTTCTGTCTCAGGTAGAAACTACTTCCCTATTATATTTCCATTTGCAATCCAGTTTACTCAGGCTTTAAATCCTGACAGGATAGTTTTTTAAAAAAAAGAGAAAATAGGGGGGTTTGTTATCAATTGTTTTTACATTTTTCTTTTTATACAAATGCAGTTAACATGCTTATGTTCAAATCTTTTAGATAACAGCAATCACAAAGGTGGAGATGAGAATCTAAGCTTTTGTCTTGAAAATAAAAGTCTAGTGAAGTTAAAAAGTCCTGTTCTGATGAAAGGTTTTGGATAAATTTAGCTGGAGCTGTAATGAAGCATACCAGTTTGTAGCATTTGATGTATTTGTATACATGTACACATGAAATAACTTTAATTACATACTCACTAAAAAGGAAGAAAATCCTGTCTTTTCAATGTAAGTTTTTATCAAATACCAGATGATACTATCAAATACAAGACTCATTTGTTCATTTCGGGCAAATAAAAAATTAAGAAATTATGTTTATTAAAAACCTTTATGCTACATTTACAGTCCAAGTTGATAGGAAGTGAAATAACATTTTCTTAACCTCTTTCTGATTTTCTAGTTCAAATGGAGAGGTTTTCAGAAACCACAGCTGGCTACGAATCGGTTACTAAGGTTTTGCTAATGCAGGAGAGGAGGCATAGGAAGGAAAAAAAGAACTGCCTGAGAGCAGAAGCTCACGTAAGGAATGGAGGTGGAGCTGCAATAAAATCCAAACAAAATTCTGCTGTTCCAGGAGCTGGAAATACCAAATATCTTTGGTTACAACCTGGTTAATTACCTTTCTGAACACAGACTTAGTGCGCTCTACAATGATATATCTGGATGCTGGGCTGTTGTAAGCTCTTGATTCTTGGGATTTATCTTTCCCCCCTTGCCCGTGTGGTGACATTCAGTGACCTATATGAGGCATCTGTCTTACTCAATTCTTGACGGCTGGATAATGGCAAGGCTTAATTGGCTTGGATAATCTCTACCAAAGAGAGAGTGATTTACTTTTGGATTGCAAGTGAAAGTTATAATAAATGAAAATACCCATTCTGTAGTTCTACAAGTCCACCTTACATGCAGATAGTTTAAAGGAGTTGTCATTATCAGATAATATACAATCAGTAACAAATCCACTATGGTTAATTGGCACAGAGTGCACATCATTAACACAACATGATTAATATAGCACCACAAAGTTTTCAGGTCCCAAAAAGCTAGGTGTTCTGTTCGTTTATCCCAGGAGAGGAGCTCAAGCAGGTGATAGGAAATAACTGAGTGATGAAATCAGGTGAAACCTACTGACAAATGTGCTGTGATTTTGTGTCTTCATCCAATAGACACATCAAGTGGGAAAGCCCAGCAACTAAGAGGCAAGTGAAAGTACATCCATTTAATTTTTAAATAAGAGGGAACAATCACAAGGCAGCAAGTTATTTCTTTATATATTTCTGTTTGAAAAAAAAACTTGTTTCCAAGAAAACCACACAGTTACCATACATGTTGTTACGAAGATATATGCTGCAAAGATCTATTTCAAGGAGCTTCTAATCAGGCTTGTTAACAGAATACCATTTGAGCTAGTTTCAGACACTACTTCTTTTCTCTTTAGTTTACAGTCCTTTCCTTCTGCATCCAAATTGCTCATAGTAGTCTAATCCCAGACCAACACCTAAGGCATCAAAGATATTTGTTTTCCCTCCTGAAACCCACAGTCAGGCACTTGTCATTAGTAGCTATGTCATACCAAGAGAATTAATAATAACAGACATAATTTTGTATCCCCTGTATAAAGATAGAGGAGAACTAAATCCAGAAATATGACAGGATGTATTTGCATTACCCAATGAGTTTTTCTTCCTTTGTCTAATTCTTTATTGCTCTTTGTTTTGCTTCCTTATGTAATCAGTACTGGACAAGAAGCTAGAAGAGCTGGAAATTGGTTGAAAGCTTATACTTTCGATACTGCAGCAATTTTTGTCATCGTTTTTAGTGGAAACAACTCAAGTCTTTGGTTTTACTTCGAAGAGTTGAGACTAGAATTTTATTTGGTCAGATACTGAACAGGTTGTATGATATATTCTGAAAGGATTTCAGGGATTTACAGGCTTTTTCATGTATCTTCAGGCACAGCTTTCTCAAGCAGTGCCAGGCAGGAGCATTGCAGTGCTCTGCTAATATAAACAGTCACAGGCAGTTGATGCAAAGTCATTCCCATCGTTTACAGGATGTTTAGAAGCAACAGCACTGAGAGGGTTTTTTATGCCCAGTTTAAATGCTTGATTTTTTAAAAAATGGAAGCAGTATATGCTTACACGTCTTTAAACGCCGATTCACTATTTCTGAAGCTATCTCCATTAGCTGATATAATTGTTAAGCAGTTTCTCCATTCTACCAGAGGATGCTTAGGAACAAGTGAGGAACTACCAGCTCTACAATACTTAAAACTCCTTCTGTTTTTATCCAGAGAAGCCAGAAACTTTGCAATGGTGAAAGCATAATTATAATATATGTCTTTTCCTCTCTTTTTACATCATTTAGATACCAACATGAATCAATTTCAAGTCCACTGGTTACTGGAGTCCTGTGTGCACAACGACACCAAAGGACTTGGGAAAGTAACTGAGCTGACTTACGTAAGTCTCCATTCAGCCTTCTGCGTGATTATGAATAGCTTCTAAGCAGCAACAGGAAGGATGGTTCTGTAGCATAACACAGTGTGCTTTATACCATAGATAAGTAAGAATGTGGCTTTTTTATGTTCCTCTTAAGCAAAGATAAAAATGATGCATCTGGACTGTTTTGGGGTTTGGTTGGTTGTTGAATTTCTTTAAATCCACACTAGGCTGATTTTTTTAAAATTTTTGTTGATGTTTAGAAAACAAGAACAGGAAACAAATGTCTTAGCTAAGTACTTATACATTTCTACAGCATATAGAAAACAGAGCTTTATCTGTCATTAGCAGCAGCTAAGGGCTGCTGTAGGGCTCTAGCACAGTGCAAATACTGAACAGCAGTAATAGTAATTAATAAACTCAGTTTTCTTTGAGAAGAATAATAGAATAAGAAATGCTAGACATTAAATCTGGAAGTCAGAGAGATATCAGATAAGGGGGAAAGCTCGATGTAAGAACAAATACTTATTGCAGCGGCAGTTCTTCATACTCACTTTGTTAGCAATCTAGTGTCATCTGTCTCTGTAACACATTATTTGAACAACACAGTAATATGATTGGTGCATCACAAATGATTTAATGGGTTATGGAGAATGGAAGAAGCCACAGTTCACCTTTCTTTCCTACCCTGACCTGTACTACTGGATCAATTCAGTGGAGTAAATGGCACATAGTAGTAAAGTAAATCAAAAGAAATCATTTCTCATACAGGAGGCTGTTAACTTGTAAGATTTACTGCTTGATGGGGTCAGCAAAACAAATAGTAGACATGGATTAAAAAAACTATTGTGACATAATGTCATGATCAGTCCCAATATTTCAAGCTATACACATTGAAGATAAGAGAAAGTTAACATTTAAGAAGTTTATTTCTGCTAGAAATGTCGGAAAGACTCTTTGTACATCTACCCAAATGCATTGTGAGATTAATTTGTTTATTTCCTCCAAATCATTTTACGGTAATTGCTCCAATCTACTTTGGGAAATGCTGCATTTCTTGTGAGGAAGAAAATATTTACAAGCAAACAGAAGAAGATGGATGCTATGAAAGATTTGCTACTGGACATGATAGGTCAAGGTGGATCAAAGTGTTTGTTTCCAGTGTTGAGCATTTAGGCCCTGTCACAATAAGTAAAAATAGTCCTGTCGCAATTTTAAGAAGGTGTCAAGCCTGTTGGACGCTCTCCCAGCAGGTGGAAGGTGGGGAGTTAAACCCATTCTTAGCCCAATCTCTATGTCCTGTTGAAAATGAGCTTCCAAGTAGTAAAAATAGTCCTGTCGCAATTTTAAGAAGGCGTCAAGCCTGTTGGACACTCTCCCAGCAGGTGGAAGGTGGGGAGTTACACCCGTTCTTAGCCCAATCTCTATGTCCTGTTGGAAATGAGCTTCCAAGTGAAGGTTAAGACTACAATTTGGGATTAGAAAAAAGAGGAAGTTATGCAGAAGAACGCTAGAAATTAGTGATTCTGAAGGGAAGTAAAGATCTAAAAGGCAGTGAAAGACTTTTGACCTTAGCCAATAAAGGATTATTGGACATCTGAGGAAAAAAAAGAAAAAAACAAACCCATATTTTTTTTCTTGTATATGATTTGTGCTAAAGCTTTCAAGCTGTGATTTTCAAAAGAAACGTAGACAAGAATAAGAATTTAGCAGGACACTAACACTTTGTGTAAAGTTTTCTTCTCCAGTCATTGTCTTTAAACAGAGACTTGCGCTTTGCAGTTCAGCTGTGGAGCTTTTCTCTCTGATAAGAAGGTAGAAGTAGTTTAATATACTAAAGTGGAAAAAAAAAAAGGATCCATAATGCCATGGTGGACTTTGAATGTGCTTTTAAAAAGTTAAATGTAGATGAAGCCTGTCATTTACAGCAGCTTAACTCAGCTTTCTTACTTTTATTTAATTCCATTAGCATTTACTTCCTTACCTTGCTACCCCCACTGCCATCATGTCAGAGAGACTGTTCTAAATGTTAGGAGTGTTGCTTTGATGCAGCACAGTGAAGAAAATGTGTAGAATTGAAGGACATATCCAAATACCATGTTAATATATTTTACTACTGAAAATAATCATAACATAAGCAATGTTTGCTTTGTTCTCTGAGTAAAAGCCGTGTTGGCATGTGCTAAGAACATCAGGAAAATATTTTATTAGAGAGAACACATTTCATCTTCTGCTAACCTTATTTTTCAATATCTTTTTTTTTTCTAGAGATCTATTTGCAGCATATGATCTTTTTGTTTTTCTTGTTGTAGGAAAACTACATGATTCTGAAGGACCTGTCATTTTCATGCAAATATAAAGTGACTGTTTTGCCTGCAAAATCTAAAGGTCGTTTTAAGGCTGAGAGTATTTTCTTTGTTACCCCACCTTGCTCTGCATTTAAAGAAAAAAACCACAAGCACATTAATTGCCCTGCTGAAAGAGGTAAGGCATGATCTAGAGAACTACCCAAATAAATTTCAAATGCATTTACTATACCCCCAAAAAACATCTTTAAAAGAAGTTCTAAAATGGGAAATGAAAGATTTAGAACAAATAAAAATATGACTAATGCTTATGTGAAAAATCAACTAAATTGCAGAGCAGTATAGATTTTGGCTGGTATATTACTGTTTTGTCAGTTAGGTAATAATTTTAGTGGACTGTTTATAAAGCATATGATGATATTTGACCTCCAGGACTCCCATTCTTGGCAGGCCCCGGCCGCCCCGTGCCCGGGTCTGTGATATCTGGAGGTAGAGCAGTGACTCTTTCACCGGCACCCCCTTGCCATGGGGAAGGAGCTTGCGTGCCCTTGTGAGGTTGAGAGCTGTGCTGGTGGTGGCATGTGCCTCCGGTGGGGTCTCCCAAGCCAGACAGGTCTCAACTGAAGG
>NW_010405241.1:63654-111548 GCF_000710305.1 Buceros rhinoceros silvestris | reverse complement strand
CCGTGCACGCTGCGCCTCACCTAAAAAACCCACTGCGCAGCCCCGAAGGGTGCACTCATCGCTTGCAGTGAGCGTGGGAAAAGCCCTTCCCAGATCTTCATTCGCAAAGCCAAGCCATGATGATGATGACATTTGTTATTATAGAGGTTTTATTTTTTTTAAGGAAGAACAGTTTCCTAGTTATGTTTATTATAGTGATGGATGATAACTGTAAACACAGTTATGCTGTCATGACCCATCTTTTGAATGTTTTTCTACTAATGCAAGTTGCTCCTTCAGTTTGATTTTGTTTAGGTTCATTCTGTTCTCAAATAACAAATAAAGGCACTCATACATTTTACAGCATTGCCACAATGGTAGGTATAGCTAGAGGGTTATGGAAATTGCAGAATTATGGAGATATTGGTTGGAAAAGGACCTCTGGGGTCAGCTGGTCCAGCCATCCGCTAAAACAGGACTGTGTCAGCACTAGGCCATGTCAGCCATGGCTTTGCATAGCCAACTCTCTTCAGGTAAAGTGTAGCCCTCTCACTTTGAGTCCCTACTGTCCCCAAGTGTACTCCCATGCTCCATTAGTCACCCCAAGGTCCTGCTGGCCACCATTGCAATTTCCTCACCGCCCCTCCTGACAGTTTCCAGCATTGCAGCTTTCCTGGGCGACTGCAACTCAGGCATATGTTTCCCCTAATCCCCCTAATAGAGTGCTCCTATTAATTTGTACTACAGTATTAGAGCATGAAATTTACTTTTTGCCTGCGTCATGAGTTCTGTGGTATCCTGTCAATTTTCTTGTGGTCCCCAAACTGAAAATCGGAGCTCAGGTGTTCTGAAATACAGAGAAGCAGGAGGGTGGCTGTCTGTGAATAAGGCACTTACGTCTTTACATGCCATGGGCTTTCCTCTCCATCAACTGCAGCTGACAGCATTTGCTCTGAAGTTTGAAATTGTCCCAAAATGCCAAACATCAAAGACAGGCTTTGGTTAACACTGAAAATGCAATGCGAGGAATCTGGCAGTACCCTGGGTAACACCTGAAAAAGAGCTCTGTCTGACCTTGACTTGAGGAATTAAAATGAGCTTTATTAAACATTATCTCTCAAAGTTTAGCTTCTCTTTTTGCTTTCCAAATTTATAGTGCCAGTTCCACCCAAAGTGTTGGCCAAACCCGAGAACCTGTCTGCGTCTTTCATTGTTCAGGAAGGTAACATCACTGGTCATTTTTCCTGGAAGATCTCTAAGGCAGACCTTCACCAGCCCATGACAGGGTTTCAAGTCACTTGGGCAGAAGTAACCACAGAAAGCCGGCAGAACAGCTTACCCAACAGCATCATTTCGCAGTCACAGATACTGCCAGCAGTAAGTTGTTTGTCACTTTCCTTTGCTAGCGGCTTCATAAGTGTGTGTGTACATGGCCTATTTTTTATGTTTAGTGGTGATGCAGATGTCACACATAGCATTCTCTGGCTCTGCAGGCAAGTTGGAGCAGGAAGTGCTTGGTTTTTCCTACTTGCTGGAGATTCAAAGCACAGCTACTCTTCTTGATGACACATCAAACATTTTAATATGCACAGTTGTCAAATTAGCAACCAATTTCTGAGGTATGCCTGAAGGGAAGAAAAATCATTGGTGTGGTAATAGATAGTTTTTATTTTCCTTTGATGATCAGGCTGTTCAACTTGGCAGTTACTATAGTTTTGCTAATTATTTTGTGTCCAACTCGATGGATTTAAGAGAATTATCACTTCCTATGAGTCAGTCATTGCTCTAAGAAAAACTAAAATTACTCCCCCACCCTGCCACTACACACCATTGTCCAATGGACAAATAATTTAACAGAGAACTAGATTTCACTGTTTATTAAAAGTGCAAGAATTAACAATTTGAATTCTTCCTCCTACTTGCTTTAAGATGGCCTTTGCTATTCCAGTTCCTCCTCTGGCAGAGGCAGGTGGAGAGCACTTCATTCAGTCTCTGCTGCCAGGTCCACCAGAGTCAACAGGAGGGCTTAAGCAGCTGGCCTTGATCCAAAGTCTGCTAACAATGTTGAGAGTCTTTCCATTCACTTCAGGGAAGTGGATCAAGGCGATTGTGTCTACAGTAGAACTGGCTGAAAATCTTTTCACAATATTTGTTTTGTCAAAGAATGCATAAAATGTTTTGTTGAACACATCTTGCTTTAAGCATGTTTTCCACATATCTAAGACAAGGTTCTCACCATTCTTGTCTTAATTCCTAGCAGACTGCCCTAGAGCTAGGCACCCATGTTTCAAAGCCTTTTGTTCCGGGGAAGAACAACAAAGTGGACTGTGGATGCTCTAAAACTGTGGGGCAAGCTACCACATAGTGTGCAGAGCTGTTTTGTTACAGCTTAGTATAGATTTGGTGTGATCCACACTCAAAGCTCAGCCTACAATCTACAGCAGAAGCACACAGTGCAGATACAGCCTTGGTCTCTTCAGCAAGGGTTGCCTTGAGGTGGTTACGCAGTCACAGACCTTTGACTGCAAACAGCCAGTTTAGTACAATAATAAGCAAAGTTACAGACCATGAGATGTTGATTCTCGCTTTGGTTTCCATCTTTTTTTTTAGGAGCAAGCATATGTTTTACTTTAAATTTCTATTCTTTTTGTAAGCTTTTAGTCCAGTTAGGTCTGAAATATACATAAACTTTTATTCAAAACACCCCTTTGCATTGTGTTTGCATCTTTGTTTTCCTCTGGTTTCACTACTGTAGATCCTGGAGATTCCATTTTTTTCATTATCTATCACTCCGTATGTCTGGCTATTTGTGTCAGGCGATTAACGTGCCAAAAACTCCTGATCTGAGTTGAAACGGTACCTCCTACCTCTCAGAAACGTAGGGTATTTTATAGTGAGGATCATTCACTCATTCTTGTTGGTAGCGTCTGATAAAAATTTAATATTTACACATCCAGGTCTGAAAGGCACAGGTCTCAACTGCCCGAGGAGCACCTGAATGAGCAGAGTGAGTGTATGGGTGTGATGTATGTGCTTCTCTCTCGCTCCTACCCCTTCAGTGTTTTCTATGAGGTGGAACAGTTTCAGCAAGGTCTGTTAAGCGCAGCCCCATCTCAGAATATGTGCTAATTTGGCAGTAAAATTGCACGTTCCATGTCTGTCTTCCCTGCCCCCTGCCCCTTTTTCTCTCACTCCTTTCTTTCTCTCTCCTTTCTCCTTTACTGTCTGCTCTGGCAGAAACAGCAAATTACCGGTTATTCCCACAGCTCCTGGAGGTCCCCGCATGGTGCCAGGTGCAGTGCTGGCTGTCCCTTCCTGGGACTGGGCCTTTTCAGCTTGAAATAAGATGAAATAGGACTTTTGATTCCTTAATACGTTTAGTCCGTAGCCAGATGTAGTCCTATTTGGGAGCATTTATAAACCTACTCTGAAATTATTTTGCACAGGTGTAAGTGACCACAAAAGGTATGGAGTAGTGAGAAGTGAGTCTGTCGTGCCAGAAATGGGATTAAGAACAAAGGCAAATTCTTATGGTGTAACTGAGACATACCTGCTGAAGTCAGTGTAGCCACCCTTATTCTCACGAGGTGCAACCGAGGCCCCAGGCCTGCCATTAATTAATTTACCAGTTAGTAGAATTCACAGGCAAATCCAAAATAATTAAAAAAAAAAAATTATAATAAATATGTGTGTGAAAAAGATTACGAGGTTGCTTTCTTTTTTTTCAATTGTGATGAGCACATTGTCCATTTTCCAGAATACTGAGGAACAATGTGAACCTTCTTACATGTGAAACCAGAGCGTTATGGTAAACCAGTCTGCTCAAAGGGAATGGCAAGAAAAAAATTCAAAACAAACCCGCTCAACAAAGTGATGCATACATTAAATCCTTTTATCAGAATTCTAAGAAAATAATTTGTGGATGCTGAGTGTGATAGAACCTGTTTAAACTACTGATCTTTGTGAGAAGAGCAACCATGTTTTCTTTTTAGATGCTCTGAGAATTAATGGGATTTATTTATTTTTAGGATCATTATGTTCTTACTGTGCCCAATCTGAGGCCATCAATGCTGTACCGCTTGGAAGTTCAAGTGCTGACAACTGGTGGGGAAGGGCCAGCTACGATAAAATCTTTCCGAACACCCAACCTTCCTCCATTTTCACCCCACAGTAAGTACTACACTGGCTTGACACGTGGTTACATGTTACAAAACTTCAGTCCTCTGCACGTGAATAGTTTGCTCAAGCCTTAGAATCCTTATTGGTTCCAGTAGCATTCCATAAACTTAAGATGACCCCCCCATAACTGTCCATCAACAATGATGGAAGCAAATGAAGTCTTTCGCTCGTTCAGTTTCTGTGGTCTGACGTTTGCCATTCGTTCCACCACAGCTCTTTGGCTTGTGCCTACAGCAGTTGGGCTTCAAAGTTGGTCTGCCCTCCAGGTACTACCTAGGCCTGGGATTCTTTAGCTGTCAAGATCAGATTTTTCTGACTGCATTCAGTCCAGCATGGCTAGAGCCTGATTGTATTTCTAAAGCAGTGCAAACCTCTTAATGGCCATTTCCAGCATTTTATGTTTCTGAAAAGTATAGCTCAGTGTTGTGAAGCCACATAAAAAATATAATGAATTAGTCCAAGATTCATCTGCTTGAATCTTTTTGTCCTTTTGCAGTCCCACTAAGGTTGTCTGAACTGAACACACACCTAGGTGTCAGCATTGGCGGTTCACTTATAAGCTGAAGGATTGCAAGCTGACGGCATCACAAAGCCTTTTTAGTACAGATAAACATTGGATATTCAGGGTTTGATATGTGCATATTTTCCTGTTCTTTTGTTTAGGACCTCACCTGAAGCAACATCATCCACATCACTACAAGCCACCCCCAGAGAAATATTAGACTGTTTCAGATGATTATACAAATAACTGAGAGAAAAACTGAGCTCCCAAATGAGGGCTGGGAAAAGGCACATCAGCAGGAGCAATGAACTCAGTTTTCCATCCTGTATGGTCTGTATCTGCTTCTCTGTAGCTTAGCCATGAAGAATTGTATTTGCACCAAGACTAGGATGAAACATACAGCAACTGTCATTTCAGTACCGCCTCTATTCAACAAACTGAAGATCACATCCAACTCAACACGTGAGAAAATCAGAAGTGTGTTTATTGTAAGATTTTTGTATTTCTATGTTTAAATAGATTGAAATGGTGCAGTGTATGCGGCTTTTTCTCTTAGTGACTTCAGTGTTAATATTTGCAAGGTTTTCCTGTGATGTAGACATACAATGGCAATTAATACAATTAATTGATAGGTCCTGGAAAAATGACTTTCAAATAATATTCATATATTTCATATCAATATTGATATTTCATATCACTATTTCATAATCTTTTAATATATAATATTCTGAGGTATAATAATATGTTGAAAAGAAACACCAATGTTCTAATTAAAAATCTGAATAGTTAACATTTTAGAAACTAAAATTCTGAGGCACATTATTATTGAAGTAGCCACAGAGCTACTTTTTGGCTTTGGATTTTGATGGACATACCTCTTTTCCCCATGGATCTTTTGAACAGAAGGATGATGTATTGGCTCTATTCTTCTGTTCTGCTTACAGAAGGAATTACGTGACAATATTCTGGCATCTGGAAAACATTGGCTTATAGTTTATTTGAATGCATTTTTCAAATTTAAACAGAAGGGTGCCCTTTTTAACCATAAGGGAATTCATATTGCCTTATTGTGCAATATAAACTGTTTAGAATAATTTGCCACACAGAGAGACATACCTCAATAGTAAACAGAAACTGCTTGGATTTATTATCAAGAGGATGAAAAGTATCTGCCATGGAAATACTCTTAATCAGCTTCTGACATTGAAGACGTTCAAAGTGCTCCTCATTCTTTGGCACCATTTCCATTGCTCCCTGAATCATCATATGAGTCTAACATACTTCAAACACTCAGGAGACAAACGTGACAAGGTGGCCACTTTTTCCACTAGCAGATGCTGCAGACTCACCCGTACTTCGCATTGGCCTGAGATGCTCACTGAAAGGATCTCCGGCATTAGTGGTGAATACATTTTCCTTCTCTTGATGACAAACTGGTCTCTGGAAAAGCAAATATGAAGAATAGAAATCCTGGAAAACCTGAAACTGAGGATCAGGGTTATGTTTATCATAGGAGAACATTCACAAAATATTCCATTTGTCCGTACTTAAGTTTATAGCTTTTTGTTTCATGTGGGTCGATACCACAGGGGGTGAAGGAACTTCAGTGAGTTTCTGATCACTTGGCATTCCACTTTTCCTACATTCTTCCCACCTTTGGTTTTAAAGGACTCTTTTTTCCCCCCTCAGTTTTCTTTGTACTTTGCTTGTTTTCTCTTTTGATAGCAGTCAGTGACCAAGACCTTTTCCAGACATTTTTTATTGCTATATGGTTTGGGCCTTTAACAGTAGTTTTAAAAATATTGAAGTTTATGGTGCTTTTAATTCCTTCCTCTATCATTCTGTCATCTTCCCTTTTCCAAAATACATTAACAAATAAACAGGTGAATTCTTCATACAAAGTGTAGTATAATGGTTTATTTTCAGTTTTGGCAGAAGTCCAGAGCCTCAGAGATTTTTGTCAGGATGGAAACGTTTCATGATACAAATCTTTACAAAGAAAATGCAATTTGAATCAGACTGGTGTGCAGCTTAGATTGCACAGGGCATAGGTAAGGCTAAAAGTGGTCTTTGTGGTGTTTGCTGAGAGCAGGAGTCAGTGGGATCAGGGAAAGTGATTACCGCAGGCTTCTCTGAAAAATTCTGTCCAACCTTTCAATCACAATCTGTTCTAGTTATACTGGAGCACATCTGCAGTGACTCGAATAATGTTAATGAAATCATGTTTCATTCATAGCGACACGGTAAAGCATAGAACATGGATGTCGGTCTTTATTCCAGTGATGTCAGAGCCGGCTTGGAGATAAACTGGAAGTTAGCTGCCCTGCCTGATCATACCCTTAGTCCTGGTTGCTGAGGGAAGCCTATTCTTCTGAAATGAATCAAAATGGTTACTGTTTGCTGATGACAGTCTCTTTGAAGCATTCAACTTTTAAAAGTAACAATGTACTTCTGAAGAACGCGGAGGGGTTTTCCCTTTCAAAGTCATTTCTGGAAATAAATAATAAAAAAAAAGTTCATGAAGTAGAATTGTATTGAACAAGTGTATTATATAGAGTCCACTAGGACATAAATTTTCTTCCTTCAACAAATCAGTTTATCAACTTACTCTCCAAATAAAAAATGAAAAAGACAAGATCAACAAAGCTCATGCATGGATGTTAAATTCCCAGCTATGAGTGATTTCCTGAGTATTCTTTGAAATTATGAGTACAGATTTGAAGTTGTTAGTGCCTAGTTCATACCACCCTGTTTGCTGAGTTGTACAGGGTATTGTCCTAATTTACTAGCCTAAGTCACATTAAACATTTAATTCAGCGATGGAGTTGTAATTCACTACTTGATACGCTAGTTAAAGATTTATTTTATCTATTAATGTTGTATAATACAGAGTTAATATAGACATTGGGATGTTTTTAGGTACTCTGCACCTTTACACTAAGGTAATATTTGCTGTGTACGATTCTGGTAGATTTGTCAGTTGACTTCATTTTGTTTATTTCTTAAAGGAGAATGAGAAGATTATGCGATTTTTGCTAACTGCTTTGTGAAGTGGATTTTTTTTCCATTGGAGATTTTTGATTAAGAAGCAAATGCTTGGTTCTTGTATCTTTTCTGACCATTTTTGAGTTGTTTACAGAGCAGGAGAAATTCACATAAGACAGAGCTTGTGCTGTATCATCTATGCGTTATCACCTTGAATACTCATTGGGAATATAGCACACAGACAATAAATAAGAGATGTGACTTCTGAAATGCTGAGCATCCTCAACTTAGTGGATTCAGACAGAGCTGAGGACATGGTGTGGCAGTGCAAACACTGACACTAGTGTTTGGTGTGGTCACACACGAAGTCAAAGGAATAATCATTGCCAATGTGAATGGGGATTTTACTGTTGGTATTGGCAGACCTGCGTGGAAACCTTAGTACTGAGTCAATTCCTCCATGCTCCCAATTGGAGTCAGGGAGCATTTCAGATAAGCAGGCCCTGAATCAGGAGGTATGCAGAAAAGGAAACCTCTCTATCGACAAAAGAAGTCAGTGGGATGGAAGTAAACGTACGGTTAAGAATGAGCTTTAGCAATGCCTCAAATAAAGCATGGATGTCAAAATTTGCTCAAATAGTCTTAAATCAGGGCCTTATAGAACAAAGTGTAGGACCTAGACAGTTCAAAATTCTGTGTACACCACCATTAAAATTTTTATTTTTGTCTTGTGTATATGTAAATGTAGTTGTGACATTGACTTATTTATTAATTTTCTTACACTATGTGCCAAGTATATTCCTACCCTTTTGATCAGTACCTGTGAACATCAATTACTAAAAATAATGTTATGCAAACTTGTGCATTGTAACCAGGAATATGATGCTAATAAGCTGTTGCATGTAGTTTTAAATAATTAAGGAAACCCTTTATTTAAAAAATGTAAATGAATACCTGCAGATGTTGATGATTATATATGGTTTTGCATGCCAAAACTCACTGTTCAGTTGTGGGCATGAAATGTAATGACTATACGACCTCTGCTGAATATATTACTAAGGTACAATTTACAAAGTAATTAACAGAGCTCTATATGTAAATTTTTCCTTTTTACTTAATTATATTGTAGTAGAGGTGACAAAACTGCTTCTCTGTCACCAAACTGGCTGTAGAAATTATGTTCCTATAATACTCATTTAAAGTCAATATTTATTTATGTATGTAATACAGAAAGATTGGTCTTATGTGATTGTCCTGTTATTTAGAGGAAAAAATACATTTCTTGTAAAAACAATTTGTAAAAAAAATGTATATGTAAATAGAGTCTGATTTCTTTCACTCACTATTTTCATGTTTAGTATTTGTACATACTGTTAGGCAATAAACTATCCTACATCGAAGTCTCGCTACATTATCTCCTCCATACAGAATTTATAGTTTTGTTTCTCTTAAGTTGAAGACATAGTCACCTAAGAAAAATCAGGGTCACTGCAGGTATGTTTGCTACATCTAAATGTCACTGTGTATAAAGTCATACCATTTTATCCTCCATTTACTACATCGTTTTCTTTTCCTTTAGAAAGTGATAAAAATAATCTGAAAATAAACTTAGTTGTTGTTTGAGTCTTTTCTGTTGGAAAGCAATGCTTGGAGTAAAAAATCAGGTTCAGGAATTTGACATCCCTTTCTCTGTTTTTATGGGATAGTTCACAGAGAAGATTTATTCACCCTTTTTAATACTAACTTAAAATAATTATAAAGTTGCTGGATGTATGTCAGTGGCCTGATCCTGCAAGCCAAGATTTTCATGACTGACATTTGTGGTGAAATCTGTGTATACACCAGTTTTGGAGTGTTTTCTATTTGAAAGTGCAGTATCCCATGATTTAAATTCTACGTTTTTAATAAATATAAATATCTGTCTTAATATAAGTATTTAACGGTTTCAAATTATCATACGTGTGCTATCATTCTCAGAATCAGTATCATTATCTCATGATCATCATACTCAGTATCGGTATCATTTGACTTACCCTTGACTTACCTAATAAATATTTAAAATTTGTTAACTTGAACATAAACTCCAAAATTTCCTGCTATTGCTTTATCATTAGAAAAATTAACTGCTTAAATTTGGAGGTATGGTTTTCTTTTACATAATACTTAAAAAAACCTGCGTATTGAAATTTCCCTGCAAGTTGGACTGTTTCAATTATGTTTGCCATTATCATTCAGTAAATCCAGACGCGGATGGTGTATCACCGTGGACAGGTGAGCTGTCATAACAAATAGCTGAAGTGCTCTATACACTGTCATTCAAAATAGCCATTCAATTTTTCTTGCCACAACTTCAGATAAATGTTTTATTCAACACTGAATTAAAAGAGACAATGCTGGATGATGTAAATCATATAAAATAAAGCAGATTTGATGTATATTGAACAGCATCATTTTGGCTTGGGGTTTTGTGGCTTGTGCTTCTGTACAGCTTGGCTTTTGTGCATCTGAAACAAGAATGCACTCAAAAAAAATTGAGTTCTGAAATCTTTTTACAGTACAAAAAATCACCCGCTATATTTCTGGGTTTTTTTCTTACAGGTGATAGATTGTCATCATCTGGATATACGCCAGCCTCCTTGAGGAGAGCCTTGGGCCAAAACACTGGCAGTTAGCCCGTTGGTGGCAACGCAGCCCCTATGAGGGCAAAGAAACCACCGGGGAGAACCTTGAGAACATGCACTTTGAAATAGAGCCAATATACAAGATTTCTGCAGAGCCGAAGGGGATGCCGCTCAGCAGAAGCGAATTGATGTGTCCCCTTTGGATTGTGCCTAACAGCCTGCCTGCTTCTACCCGAGGTGCTGGCAGGAGCGTAGATTAATGTTTAATACACGCCCTGCTATAAACATTTACTGAGAGGGCTCTGTGGCACGGAAGCCAACGAATTTATGAATGCTTTCTGTACCCAGTTCCTCCCCTGTGATGGTGACTTGTTCATGTTATTTAATAATAAGCTGCATTCAGGAGGTCTGTTTGTTTTTTCTTAATGGAAGATACAGCTTTGGAAATAGCGGGTTGTCATTTCTCAGGAGAGTCAGGCAAACTTGCCGCAAGCAAATAGCCCTTTATATTTGTGTGCAAATATATTTGCCTTTTTCGCAAGCTGTCCAATAATCTTCAAACTTGTCAATGTTTAAAATGTCAATGTTTAAAAGTAACTCTGGGTTTGCTGATTAATACTGATTAGCCAACAAGTTTTTCATATTTTAATCATTTTATTTGGAAATGTTGCCTGATTTAAATGGTTCAGACTGTGTAGTTATTAGCAGATGCAGAGTGGTAGGCTGTAATTTCCATACTATCATTTCTGTGTAAAAGAATGAGGTAGAGGAGGCAGACTGGGGACAGAAGAGCTTGGGTGACACAAAAAGAAGCTAATCATCTGATGTGTTTTTTTCTGTGCAGACATCCAGTGTCAATATTAGTATTTATCTGCAAACATTCAAAATAATCATCTTCTACGCTTCTTTTCTGAGATGTGCTGCGATACTTTTTTGAAACGTAGGTATTTCATACTTTCAGCATACACACCTGCAAGCCAAAATCAATTAGACCGTAACTCTTAAAAGAGGGTTATATGAGAAAAAAATAAACTGTTGGATGCTAGTGGCTCTCAGAGCATAGGGACAACTGTTCTTCTTCCTTGGTGTTTACTGAATCATACTGAAGACAAGGAAGGTCCATGTACGTTTGTCTTGCTTTGAGTGAAATACGTCTTACCACAAAGGATCCCTTTTAATTAGCTAAAGGTGATTCATGAATGACTGAGTTACCAGAGGTATACAGTAGCTTAACTCTGTAACGGTGCACTAGTGAACGCACCGTGTAATTTTTTCATTTGAAGAATGTATTGATTTATCTCATCTTTTTGTCTGAACTTCAATTTCTTTTCTTCCTTTTTTTTTGTTTGGTTTTTTTGTTTGTTTGTTTGTTTTATAACAGATCACGGTTCATTGCTTTTATGGTATGTGTGAGAACTTGTCTCATTTCTTAATCTTGGTCATACATGACACGCACTAAGTATGTTTCTCTTCACTGCCCATTGCTATAAAGATTTAGGTTGATGATACCGTTCCAATAAAAAATAAAGCTATTAAGATAATATATATACATTAATGTTTTTAGAGATGATTTCAGTAAAAGACACCTTGTCAACAAACTAGTATTCATTTTTAGATACAAAGTATATCTGCAGCTGTATCTCATTTAAATTGTTGTGTAGTTTTAGATAATACAGTTTTACAATATAAAACTAGTTTTAGATAATAGGAAACCTTACTGTCTTGTTAAACAACCGTGCTAGCTACAGGAAATTGTAGCAAACACACGGAAGCATGTTACACTGGTAGATATCACTCACTTGTAGCTTGATAAATGCTGTTAAGACAATGAATTATGCTCAGGTTAGTTAAATGCATCACTCACTTAGACCGAGCAAAACTGATCCGCATTCATCTGCAAAACAAGAGACATGGATGAATACAGGAAGTCTGGAGGGAGATGAAGCAGGAACAATATAAACTCCTGCGCCTGAATAATACCAAAAAGCACAAAGCTGACACAGCTTAAATTCCATGGGTTTTTTCCTGATCACTGATAGAGAATACTCAGTACTACAATAAAATCCTAAGATGATCCCACATTTATTTAGAGGGCGATTTTGTAACTTAGGTAAGTAACTCTAAAATATGTAGAATGAATAACAAGGATTTAATCCTTTCATTGAATTTCATTTTAAAAATTAATATTTGCCTAACATCAATCTCAGAATCACTCAGCAGAAAACTGAAAAACACTGCATAGAGCAGTGTAATTCAGTGGAGTCAACAGTTCAGTTTGGTATTCTCTTCCTGAAATTTAACCTTAGACTGAAAAAGTCTTCCTATTTTTAAAGAATTATATATACAGTTATTGGGAAACCATGAGTTGAATAAAGTAGTCAGTGTTTTCAGTAGCTGTTGTCAGACTTTATCTAGGAAACTTGTCCTCTTATCTCAGCTAACCTCAAAATCTCTGGAGTAGTTTATTGCACACTATCATTCACAGATGGTAGGTTGCTCAGGACCTTCCCTTTTCATGTTTTGGAGATAATCAAGGATAGGGATTCCGCGCCTTCTCTTCCTAATTACTTGTGAAATAACAGTAAGGCAAATAGTAACTTCTTAACCATCAAGGAAGTTGTATGGGAAAAATCCCATGGCATAAACAATTTCAGCTGCATTATGGGCCAGTCAAAGTACAAAGAAATTGAAAAATATTCTTTTGAAGCACAAGCATATAGGATCTTTTATTCTCACTAGATTTGTGATTAAACCCTTCCTACACTGGGAACTCAAAGCTAGCAGAAAATGAAACCTGCAGCTTCTCAATATATTTTTATTTTGTCAGAAGTTAGTTACCTCACAAGCCTTGAGAAATAGGAAGTTGATCAGCCGTATTCATACTGGTTGCTTAGCTTGTAAAACTGAATGAATTAGGACTCACATAATAGTTGACCATATTAACATATTAGCATTCAACAAACTATAAAATTGTAAATCGACAATGGCAATGGCCCATCTTTGCTGCCTCTTTCGTATCCCATGGTTTGTTGGTTTGAGGAGCTACAGATAGCAAAATTATCGGTCCTCTTTGGTCAGGTAACACGTTACTCTTAGCAGGGTATGAGCTTCCGAGGAGACCACCAAGGGCTCTGGAGAATTGAGCCAAGCTGAGCAGGTGGGGTTGCTGTGGCTGTGGCAGAGTGTGCCTGGCAGCCTACTGGCTGTGCTGGTGCAGCAGATGTTAACACCCGCACGCCTGAGGATGGCAGGGGAAGAGGGGGCAGCTGCCTGGCAGTGGAAAGAAGAGAGCACCTTCAGTGAAACTGCTGTGGAAAGGCCTCTCATACCACTGCAGAACTGTAGGGTGAATACAGAGAAGAAAGTCTCAGGGCAGAATTCCCCGAAGATCCAAGCTGGGAGAGAAGAAGTGTAACTGGCTGCATGAGCATAGTGTTGACAAAAGGAGCAAATGCGGCGTAGAAACCTATGCTGGTCAGGGGGAGATGCCCCTGCTGTCGAAGCAGAATAGTTCTGAGCTCCTGTGTCCACAACCAGGGGAGAGAGGAGCACCTCACACCTTCAGTACAGCACCTTTCTGAGAGGACTAGGGTGAGGGTGGGGAGGGTGGACAAGGTGCAAAGAAGACTGTCGCAAAGACTGTCATACTGGAATCCACACAGACCTATTTCCATTGAACTTTGGCTTGCAGAAGACTCACAGAAATACCTCGATTTGCTGTTAGCTATCTGCAGATAGAGAACTGAAACTACAGGACTTAAGTGCAAAGTATCACCACGGCTGGAGTACTAGCTGGGACTGACGCTGCCTGCTGCTCTGACAGGGTTTTGTACACTATCTCCTCCAGGGTAGAGAATATTTGAGCAAAACTTTGAGATGTGGGATTTGGACCTGTGTGGAAACACACCTCTGGACTCCACTAGCCTTCACCGTTCTGCCACTGTGGTGAACACATGTACTTTGTCCCTTATCTTATTTTTTTTTTTTTCTCTTGGGTTGCCGTGTTCTCAGGGAAATTCACACTGACCTGTGCTAAGCAAGCCTTCCCCTGTATGTGGTCCTCATATCCATGGGTTTGTGCTCTAGCCAGTCTCAGATGGTCACCTAAATACCACCTAATGTCAGAGGGATAACTGCGTGAGTTTTATCACTGTCAAACACTGTTGCTGAAAGGAGAGTGACTCTGTTGGAACTTAAGAAAAGCGGAGTAAATCAAGGCCATACAAGTCAGAAAAGGTAACCCCTGGCACTGAATGCAAAGAGGGTGTCGTTCTTGAACTTGGTAGAGGAAGAGAGACTCCAAGGAGGAAACCAGAAGCAGGAATTCCCTTGTGGTGTTACAGCAGTGACTACAAATCAGTGAGCTCTGCTTTTACACACTGTGAGAGCACCTACGTTAATGTGGTCCTGAACTGCCAAAAGCAGGATCTGCACTGAGTGTCAGTCGAAAGAAACGAATGTTTCTCCTAAAGGCAGGATTTGAGCCCACCAGGAGGCTCATCGCATATCTGGTTGAAATCCAGAGCCTCACGTGCTCAGTCCTTCTGGCAAGGCAT
Source organism: Buceros rhinoceros silvestris (assembly GCF_000710305.1). Lineage (NCBI taxonomy): Eukaryota > Metazoa > Chordata > Aves > Bucerotiformes > Bucerotidae > Buceros > Buceros rhinoceros. The sequence goes on along the minus strand of NW_010405241.1, from coordinate 96,726 downwards.
TAGGTCTCAAGCAAAGGGTTTTTTTCTCTCTGTATAAGTCCTCCTACAGACAGAAAAATGAGAGTCAAACATCCAAAATAAGAGGCAATTTGCATACAAGAGAATACAGGCAATGAAGAGTCGTAGACACTCTATGCTGGTTCCTCAGCTGTCCTAAGAATGGCTAAACTGATGCAGGCAAAGTGTTTCTGCATAACCATCAGTTGCCGGTTTAGCCGGTTTTAAACCAGTTAGCTTCAGGTAAAGGAAAGGGGTGCTGCTACAGCTTTTGGCAACTTATAGTGAGGCTTTAGCAACAGTTACTGTGAATTATTCTGAAGCTTGGACTTCTGCAATCAATAGGTTTCCTTTATATTCGAAAGACAAGCCTAAATGCATGACTTGCTGCAGTACGACTGAAGAAAGTCATTTCCAGGCATTGTGAAGCATAAGTTATAATCATCTTGAATGTGGAAATATTGAAATACTTACAGATCAAGTAAATGTTTCTTTTTCTCCATAGATAGTTCATGATGACTCAGAAACAAGAAAAAAGGTCACAGCCACAGATAAGAAAATAAAAGTTAGGGCGTTTCTTAAGGACTTGTGAAGGCGAGGAAAAAGATCAGCAAGTATAGCCCACCAAAGGATCGGTGCCAGAAATAAAAGGAGGCCAGATGTGAATACTGGTCTCCCTGCACATCTCTTTGCTGTGCATCTTGGCTGCTCGGCAGCTCCAGGTATAGTTGGTCTGCCAGCAAATTCAATAGCTGTGCCGCTGCCTTGGAGCCAGCACACTGTAAGGAACAGAAAAGAAAGCTTCTTCTGGTCTCTGGCAGGCTGCTGTCATTATTCTAGTAAACTTTCCCATGGTAGGAGAATACTTAGCTTTCCCTTAAACGAACAGAAGCATAGTTTGAAAAAAGACAATTTGATAAGCCACTTGGAAGAAAAACATAAAAAAAAAAAGGGGGAGGGGGTGCTTAGAGGGGAGCAAGAAAGATTTCAATGAAGAGTGAAAAAAATATTAACAGATATGTTTCAAAAATCCTTATTTTTTCTTTCAAATATCACCTAGACATTCTTAGAAATGATAGAAAAAATATAAAAACCAAAGTGACTGAATCAGTCAGAAACCCTTGGAGAGAACATTTCTGTAAATTCTATAACATCACTCCATGAAATATGTTTCTAATGTGTCATGGGAATAAAAAAAAAAACCACAAAAACCCCACCTGTGCAACATTTGGATGCCTTTAGTTGCAGCATTTCAGTGAGGCTGGACATCCTGGAATACTGAGTTTAGTTACTAACAGCCTATTAATCTTGACACATGTTAATGTCATTAAAAATGTATGTATGGTTTAGCTAAGTGATTATTCGCTTCAGCACTCTAAGGACACACCACACTGTCAGTTTAATAACAGCTACTGCTTTGTTTTCTGCTCTGTAGCCTTCCTGCCACGTGAGCAGCAAGAATGGCAAAAATATGTGAGCAGAAGGCATTAAAGGTCTTGTTTCAGCTGATTCTATACTGATTTTAGGCCATTATTGCCAAATTTAGGCCAAGCTTCTTCCAATTGCTTTTAATCTCCTCTTCAATGACTGTGATTTAGTCAGGCATTCTAGTGTTTGGAATCCCATTAATGCTGAGTTTGTCAAAGGCACACAACTTCCCCGTGTCACTAAGGTAGACTTTGCGCTAAACAAGGCAATTTATATGTCCCAAGGGCTATTGAGCACTACCCACAGCCGCTGCATCTGGTTGCAGGGATCATCTCTTGTAAAGTCTCTTTACAAATCACAGTCACCCTGAAATCCATTTTAAATTTAGTAGTAGCACTGCTGGATTTGAGATTGACAAACCCAACCTGCTCATCGCTGTTGACTCTGAAAACAGGTCCTAGGTTATGTGAAGCACTTATGCTTGGTTAGGTGATTTCTCTAACTCTGTCTTTTTGACAGACAGTTCTTCTGAGTTTTCCTTTACTCATCCTGGATACACTTCTGTTACCCAAGCCTCTCTCCTCTCTGCTGTGTTCTGCCTTGTCCCTAACAGCCATAATTCTGCTGTGGGAAATCCACTCTTCTAAAAAGCATTTTTACGGGCTTCCTTGTTTCTCTAGGGATTCTGCCTTTGACTGCCCTTGACTACCCTTCCCCTACTTTTTCGTTGGATATCTTTAATTTTGCCTGAGTTGGACAGTGATACTTCTCCATCACTCATTTAACAGGAAAATCAATTAGCTGCAAGATGTTTTTTTAAAAATTCCAATTGCTAAACATTTTATTATGTGTTCCTCAGTCTCAAAATTGCACTTCTTGTTTATATGTCAACTTTACCAGGTTTTAATCTTCTCTTGATCACTGTTTTGTGGCAAAAGACTTGTCTATTTGGGAATAATATACCTTTTAGGTTGCTTACACTTTTACAGAATAACATCAGCATTATTTTTATAGAGATGATCTAGCAATATTGTTGCATTCTTCATTGTATACATTATGAGATGCCTTGTGCTCCACAGATTTGTGTGAAATTTCCCTTTTCCTGGGTTTAGTGTCTTGTTCTTTCCTCCCAGGTGATTCAATAAGTGAGCTATGAGAAATCTTTTAAAAGTGTAGATTGCAGATGATTGTCTTTCTTATTTAGTCTTCTTCAAAATGAGTCTGTTTTTCCTATAAAGGTTTTAAATATGACACAGAAAGAGTAAATGTTTATAATGATAAGGTGGGGGTTTTTCACAGTGGGTCACTGTTTACACTATAAAATGTTTATGCTTCTGGCTTCGTTTCAGAGATTTTCCCTAAAATGTTCTTATCCCCGCCTGTTTTCTTGTTACAAATTTAAAGAGAAGGATGCATGCCCACAGCAGCTAATTGTTATGTCACAAAAAATTGTATTAGGTGTCTCTTAAAATGTTTCAGAAGTATGACTATGTATGGCACTGCACTCTCTGTGCATAGATTCATTCCACTGTAAACTTGCACTGTTTACAAAAGTATCTTTCAGGAAGTATTTCAAGAATGCAGTCAGAGGTTTAGGTAAGGCAAAATCTTAATACTACAGACATTTATCTTCCCTTCAACCACTTACCCCTAAGGATGGATGAGTTAGTATTCTACTGTACTTTTAATTGTGGTTGGCAAAATACTCCCTGGAATTACCTAATTTATATGCTTGAAGAATTGTAGGCTTCTCTAAGAGAAAAAATAGGTGGTTTGGTTTGGTTTTATTTTGTTTTGTTTTGTTTTCTATTCTTTCATTTTAATTTACATTCTTGTTTCTTGCCAGTCAGGACTTACAGTTTTGAGCATTTCACTGTAAATAGAAAAATTACAATTTTACAAGAGTGACTGTAATGGAGGGGGAGAGGTTGGAAGAGAAGAATGTGAAATTCTCATGCATTTAAGAATTTGAAGGATTAAGCATAAAAACGCGCCAAGTAACACCACTTTTATGACAAGATTGTAAGTTTTGTCAAAGACAGTGGGACCCATCTGTTGACAAGGCTTGACATTCTGAGAAACACAGTGCTGCCTCTGAGGATCCCAGATCATTTGTGTTACTGAAGTGTTGCCAAGTATTCTCCAACCCTTTGGACACTGCCCCATGCTTATGTTCCACGCGGGTGTTAATAACATTACCGGGAATGAGGTTACACGGATTAAAAGCTACTGTAAGGCTCTGGGAATAGGGAGATGAAGGGGTCAGGAGCTCAGGTGGCTTTTTTTGTCAATTCAGCTGATCAAAGGTCAAGGCTTAGGGACAGATGTGGCATAGAGAGAAATATGTGAGTGAGCAGATGGTGCTGCCAGCAGAATGTCAGCTGCCTTGACCATGGAATAACGTTCCATAAACTCTATGGCACAAGGAAGAACTGCACCTCTCTTACACCGATGTACTGATTTATTGAGACAGGTTCACAAAACCCACCAGATCAGCATGAACTATTCTGTCCTAACAAAAGTGTAAATATTGGCAATAAAAGAAGTATTTAACATAAGGTCAGAGGAAGGACAAAAAGAGAATGGTGGGTTGGTCCACCAAACGTATTAGATAATGTAGGGATTAAGTAGGAGGAACTGCAAGCTTTATTACATGGTCAACATTTTGCTGTAAATGACATTTTATTGATAAAAACTTCTTATTGGATGATTCACATGTGTCACAGCATCAATATGGAAGGGTATAGGAGAGTAATGAAGACGGCAAGAAAATATTCTTAAATGCGAAAGGTATTTACACCTGCTCTGAGATCCAGATTACAAAGAAGGATACATTTCCTGTAGGTGTTCAAAGCTCTCTTTACACTGGTTGGAATTAAAAGAGAAGGATGATGGACACTATGGTGTCGATGGTCCTGGAGATGAAAATCAGAATAATCCAAGCATAGGACTTGGTAGTAATCATGCAGTCGCTTAGTCACTGGTCACTACTTAAGCTTGATCTATGGAAAGAATACAACCAGACATAGAGATAGGAACCCACCTGGTTAAGGGCAGAATTTTAGAGAGAGGACATCTTTATCTGTGCTGGTTACTCTCTAGTCAATAGAAGCACTTAAAAGGTGTTGAGATATGAGTAAATGTGCATTAAAAAAGTCTATTGTTTTACAATGTCAAAAAGAACTTTGAATAAAAATCTAAGATACAAATGTGTATGGAGAAGATACTTAAAGTAGGATGGTAAGAATCCTGTCCTGGCAGTCCAACAGGTTTTTGCAACATGGTGATGTTACCACCTGATAGACTTAGGAGGCAAAATCCTGCAGCAGAGGATGTTATAAAGAAGCTGAAGTCTGTTAAAGAAACCATATCAAGCTGTGCTTGCAACTTGACTAACTTGCAAGGTATTATTGTCCTGTACCAGAAAGCATACAGCCTGTGGGCAGGTCAGTAAAAATGGACGTGGGAACAAAAATAAATAAGCAAGAGTGTAAAGGAACTTCACCTAGCAAAGGATGAAAAAAAATAACAAGGCCCAACCTGTGAAAACTTATTAAAATAGAATAGTCAACAAAATAATGACCAACATGGATTTGTAAAGACCAAACTGTAACAGTAGCATAATCTCTTCATGTAACACAGCAACAAGACTCCAACATAGAAAGGAAGAGCATTTCCGTGTATCTTGGTTTTAGCAGAGCTTTTGGTATGGCCTTCTACTGTTAGGATCAAATTTGAAAAAGGTTATTCTGTTGAAAGTGTTACAGTATAATGTAAAAATTCGTTTCAGCAAAGTGTTTAAAGGGTACGTACTAAAGGTACATGCCAATTTTGAAGTCTGCATCCACTAATGTACTACAAGGGCCTCTTGCTCTGTCCTGTTTTCATTGACATTTTGGATGATGAAATGGGGAGGTATTGTTTAATTTGCAGACTAATAAAGGAAGTACATCTGAAAGAAAGAATAGAACTTGAAGTAATCTCAAGTTAATGATATGGTCTATTTTAAGATGCCAGCTATAATAAGGATACACACAAATTACTTTGCTAGAGCTAGAATAATTTGCTGGATACTGCAGGTTGGGGAACAATTAGCTGAGGAGTTGTCTAATAGACAAGAATTCATGGGTTGAAGAAAAATTGACCGTAAGCCAACAATACTGTACTGTTGCAAAAGAAAATAAGACGAACTATACTGAATTATTTAGACGTGAATGGGACATTCAACATTAAAATATTTTTTCCTTCTACTTTGCACTGCGATGGTTTCTGCGGGAGTATTACTCCAGGAATGAACCTCGCTTTAAGGAAGACTGTGGAAAAATTAAAGAGCAAAGGGAATGATCAGAGTTCAGGAAACATGGGTTATGTTAAAAGAATAAAGGATTTCTGGAGTACGGTAATTTAGAAAATAGAAAGAACAAAGAGCTGATATTTACTTCTGACAATGTAGAAATGTGCTGCAATGAGAAACAGAGTGATGGATGTCTATTGGACTCAAATTTAGGTATTTGGAAAATATTTTTTATTAGTGAGGACAATAAAGTACTAGGGAACGTTGCCTGAAGAGATTTTGTGTGATTTCCAGGGCCTAAGAGCCACTGAAATAAAATTCTGTCCTAAGCACAACTCATTTTGTTTTCAGGCAGGTGGATGATTAAAGGTCTCAGCCAGGTTTAAATATATGAGGACCAGGATCCTCCTTAACTCCTGAAGGGAAAAGCCTTGTCTTCATGAGAGATGGATGTCTGGGTAGGTGCAGCACAAGTCAAGTGGACAGAGAGAAAATCCCCAAGAGGTGCCACCACGTAGTCTGGGCTCAAGGGCGCATATTGCCGCTGGTTATACTGGTAGAACAATGAGACTCCAAAGAAAGCTCTCTTTCTTCCCAGCTAGCTGCTGAAGTGGTGATGTCGGAATTCCTGTCAAGGAACAAGGATGTGAACAGTCTCCCATCTCACGTACAATGCCCTATAATGTTATCATGAACAACACTTAAAAATAAATAGTAATTCGTAGATTTTTTTTCAGAGGTTTATTAGATTTTTAGAGGTTTTTATTTCTTGGTGACAGCCTTGAAATTTATGAAATTCTTTTGTTTAATTTCCTGTTAATTGTTTAAAGTTCATGGAGAGTTGCGGTCTTTTTTCTTTTTTTTTTTTTAATATCTGAAAACGAAAGTATCCTACTAACACTTCATAAAATGCTTTATAACATTAGAATATTAAATGAAAGAGGAAAATTTACGTAAGAAAAAAGCATACATTATCACAAGTTTCAGCAGAAGGAAATTCAAATTTCACGTCTTTCTATGTGAAGCATGTTAAAAGACGGACTCTTCTAACATATAAGTAATTATTTTTCTCAGTAGAAGTTTTGTTAAGACATTCTATGACTTGTACAGTGATTATAGAGTTATTAGCTCATGCAATATTTCATGAGATTAAATCAATTTCTGTAACAAACTACTGCTGTAGAGTTACGGTTTGAATTTAACATAGTAGACCTAGGTGCACTGTGTGTTATAATAGAGGACTAATAATTAGTAAATTATTAGAGTAAATGATTAGGATAATTATAAAAAAGATCCTAAAAGAAAAATATGAGTGGCTTCCCAGCAAGTGTGAGTGGCCATACTGACAGTTTATGTCAGCTTCATCAGTAAAGGATAAGAGATGTCCAGAAAACACTGGAGGAAGAACACTGTAATGAGACAAGGCTTGGTTTGGGCAAACAGCCACCATGTCTAGCAGGCATCATTTCACCTCATTTCGTTTGCCAGTCTGTTGCTGTTCCTCTCACATTCATGCAGTGCTCACTGTACATTGACATTCCAAAAAGCTCCTGGCAAGATGAAAATTATAGAAAGTCCTTTCTGCTTTATCATTATTTTAATCATCTCTGGTTTTCCTTTACTCTTACCACAACGACCTTCATTTTACGCTCAGTTTCGGTTTTTATGGGGAAGCGGCAAAGTTATCAGTTGTAATGCATGTGCTTTCTATGTCCTATGCATGACACATTGTTCTTCATTGAATCATTGTGATGCATGTTTAAAACTTTGAGAAAGAAATATTTTTCTTTCTCACAGTTAAAACTTAGTGCTGTTGAAGAGCATTCCTAGAGCTATTCTGGTTCCCAGTTGAAGCCTGTGTGTCACCATTACCTATTTATAATTAGTTTAGGATATCGGAGTTCAAGGGAAGTTTCACTGTGAATTATCTGTTTAAATGGTTACTGTGCCCTTAAGAAATCAGATGGGCAAACACAGCACATGTGCAGTCAAGCCTCAACAAATGCTCTGAAGCAGTTTTCACAGGACGGTGGCGTAGGGCAAGACACCACGGACCAGGGCAGGTGCTTTAGTCGGGGACACCAGCAGCTGGTGTTTCAGGGCAGTGGAGCACCATTCCTCAGTTGGGTACGCAAGAAAATCACTGATCTACTTCATTTAGAAGAGAAAGTGAACACAGCTTGGCACCCAGCATGAAAGGAACTTCCCCAGATGTTGTTCTCGTTAATGCTTGTACATCTTTTCTGCAATGTTGCAGTTGCAGTGTATCCTTCAAGAAACTGGGAAGTTATTGGTTCCCAAATGACCTGGTAGGGAAGTGGCAGGATGAAAAGTACAATTTGTCAAATTCGAAGTGGTAAAAATTGCTTAATGGAAAGAGGTGATAATTTTATATTTCATTTAACATTGACAGGTCTGGATGATAATGTTAGAAAAAAGTCTGAATATTGCCGTTTTTAAGATGAATAATAAATGCTTTGGAACTGGCACTGGAAAAAATATAACTCAAATACATTTCTAAACTGGAGCATGATAACTGCAGAACTGGCTGTCTTTAAGGAGTTAAATCAATAATTCTCTTCAATTTTCCAACATTATTTATTACTTTTTACTGTGTTAATAATTAAAACAAAGAAACTGTATTGGTTAAATTGAAAAATATTGACTACCAGCATGAGTTGCTTTTATTTTTGTTCTATATAGAACTTGAACTCCCAGCTCTGGATACACTATTACACGTCTCCAGAAAATATGTAAAGCAGTATACGATTCAAACAATACCATATTGCTGATACAGGAATGCTTCTAATTGCTTTTATAGAAAGCCTTTTCTAAAAGAGAGCTGCTGTCAAAATTGAAAAGGGCTAATAGTGCCACATTGCTTATAAGAACAATTCCTTTGACTTCAATGAATATAGAGTACTTATGTAAAAAGGGTTCATAGTATGATATGGAGATATCAAGAAGAATCTGTCAAATGAGTGTAGGCTTTTTTAAATTGAGTTTTGTGTGCATTATTAATGCATTGGTGTTACACAAGTGCAATAGGACAAGACTAAAGACTTGTTTGGCGCATCTCGTAAGTTCCAAAGATCACTTTACATATGTAAACCTAACATCTAGGCATATTTCTTATGTCCATGTTTCTTATGTACATATTTCATATGGCCATGAGTAATCCTATTAATAAATTAAGAAATCCTATTTTAAAAATCACTAGTAAGTTCAGCATAGATTAATGGCCACTGAACCAAAGACTCAAAATAACAGAACACTGTGAGATACCTTTATCATTTATAAGAATATTGTGGAAAAAAGACTTGGTAGTCATCATCTGAAAGTGAAGAAAACGAAACATATTTATCTTGTATTTTAGGTATATAGGATTTCTTGTTCCAGGGTATACATCTACTATGGAGGAAAAAAAAAAAAAGGAGAAACAATCAACATAGATCGATTCACTATTATTTCAGTAATATTACCAATTATATCTCATTATATGGCTTAATCAATGGATTTTTTGACCGCGCCTTATGTCCATGAGTCTAAAGATATCATTTGGTCCTTCCTCCTGCCTCGGAGCCTTGGATTGCAGACGGCAGCCCAGACCTGCAGAGCAGGGGGGGGATCAGCAGAGCACTATGAAAATGTTCCCAGTCTCCCCTCTGGAGGGCAGGACCAAGAAAACACTACAGGGTGTCATCCTTCCTACAAGTGCTGCGTTTTTCAGTCATGCACAACCTACCGGTACACTCACATAGTACGTCAATAAACACTGCCATTCTGTATAATTTCCAACTCTAGAACGTAAGAAGAATAATGAGTTATTTCTATATAAAATCTTACATTCAAATCACATGGACTGTAAAAATGGTTTGTTCCCTGTTAATCTAACAAAATTAGACGTCTTATGCAGCAGAGTTCTGTGCTAGTTCAAGAGTACTTTTGGGAAAGTTTTTAGTTCATGAGATAAAAGTTGCAGCTTTAAATAATACATGCAGCTGGTGCAAATATATAATGTGATTTACTTGGACCTGTGGCCAAAATTGTCAGGAAACTTTCCTGTGATTAGAAAATGGCTCAGTGACAGTTTTGTGCTGCTGCCCTTAGTCAACTCTGTGTAATACCATACTCTTCCAGGGGTACCATCAAACCTGGTCATGGTATTATCACTGTTCCAGTTGTGACTGAGAGGTAAAAGGTAGCAAGTGTATTTTAAAACGTTTGTCATCTCAGGATGTGAAACTGCCATTGCAGAAGGTCATACATTAACATATGCTTTAGACAAAAAATGTCTTGAAATCGCTAATAAAAAAGGTAAAGCTTTGAAAAACAATGTTAGATTGCTTTTGTTTTGATATCTTTTAACAGAAGAATACAATAGAGGAAGAATAAGTATTGTTTAAACACACAAAACCGGCACAAAAAGTCAAAGATTCAGAAAGGTATATATGCACTGTGTGAATGTCTGCAATTATTCATCCCCTAGAAGTATTGCCTGTTGAGTAAAGGTCAGTATCGACTTGAAGATTATGCTATTGCTAAATAATTCTCCATGCTTCAACACTTTTGTGCCGTTTATTTCTGTCAGCTCTGCATGTGACATTTTCCTTAACGCTGTTTAGTGTGCATGGAAAAACAAACGACCAAGTGGCTGTGCACTGCGTTGTCTTTTAGGGTACTCCCAGTGAAGTGGATACAGTCAAAGGAGCTGGAGTCCTGACACAGTCCAGTACAGTCTTTCTGCAGAGGTCTAAACAGAAATGGTTCTAGACACTCGTCCTGTCAGCAGGGGCTGACGGGCTGAAATCAAAGCTTCACAATTTGCTGTATAACCTTTGGCAAATCACTGAATTTTGCTGCTTCCTGATTTTTGTCCTAGTGATATATAGATAATGGCAATTTCTTAGTTATCTAGGTAATAAATTCTTCTGGCTACAGATTTATTTTTTACCTAACATCCTGTAATGTGTAGATAAATATATCATCAAAATTCTAGGATTTTCTTTGGTATAAAATAAGTAAAGACAGGTAATTTCAAAAGAAAAATACTCACTCTGTACTCTAGAATTTCTGAATTTATTGGATATTTAAAAAAAACCCCCACCACAAATTTATTTAGTTTAATAAGGTAAATAAAATCTGCTGCTAGGACAAGCCATCTATAGTGCAAGACGAATTTTTTCCTTCTGGTCTTCTCTGCTTACTGCCTCCCCTTCCAACTTCCCTTTCCCGGTACTACTAATGCGGATAGAGCACAGCCGGTGTCCTCCCACAACGCTATTAGCCAATTGCATACCTGCAGGAGGAGAAAGAAGTAGTAAATGTGCTGACAAAATTTTCAGTAAATGTACAATCCTGAGCTGCGTTCTCTGAACAGGCAGCAGCTAGATAATCCATACAGAGAGAGGATGTTTAAGGGTGTTGGATTGACTAGCTTTTCACGCAGCAGAGCTGTGTTTGAAACAAGAAAGTAAAAATGAAGGCAGCATTGTTTATTCAGATCTTTAACAGACGTGTGGCTAGTCTGCAAAATTTTGACCTGAGTCCTCATTTAACTTTTGTTGTTACGTCACAGATTTTGCAACCCTGTCAGTTCTGCTGCTCTGTGTGGAAGTCCAGTGGCTGGGATGCTGACAGTTTTAATTGTCTCCTCCCAGCTACTACAGTGTTTAAGAATCTCTGTAGACTATGTCCTTGTTTTAATAACGCTCAATATTAACTTTCACCTACAGTAATGTTATTAAGATAGAATTATATTTTACATCAGACGTTTGCACAAACTGATTTGTTTCTGTACAACCAGAGAGGAATGCGAGTACACCTGCGCTAAACATCTAAAACTACACTGTTTATAGAGGCTAGACCAACTACTAAAGGTAGAAAAGAGCACATCCTTCCTGTCAAGGGGTGGTCAGGAAAGAGTTTGTATTCTCATTAGAAATAAGAAAGGCAAGAGAAATATTAACCTGCTTAAGGGGGACAATGTCTTTCATGGCAGTTATCCCTTGAGGTCAAGAGCAAATTAAAAATTTTCTTTTTCATTGCACAAGATAGGAGCATGGAAGTTGAAATCCTTCAAGTTGAGCTTGTAATCTGACAAAATACAGTGCAGTTTCCTTTTGGTCAGTACCATCAAAGATGCAATCAATAAATTCACCCTGTAGCTATGTCCCCATCCTGAGGAACTGTCTTGAGGGAATAGTATTACTTCAGTCCTATACGATTCAAAGCTCCTTCAGTTCTTTGAAGATAAAAGGTTACATTCTTGGCTACTATAAATCAACACAGCTATTTCGTCTTTGAGGTGCTACCAATTAAAGTGTATTTTTGCAAGACTCCGTTATCTCCTTGTTCAATAGTGACTTTAGTAACAGTTTATTTAGTCTTTACTGGATTATGCTGTCTAGTCACACCGTAAACAGTGAGGGAGTTCTTTTCCTCCCAGGTGTTACTTTCTTTGGTGAAGGTCTTCAGCCACAAATTAATTTTTTGTTGTAAGGTTGTCTTATAGGTGCTGATTCTCACAGATCCATACTCGGGTTGCACTGTTATCCTGCAGTTATATCATTTCAGTCTTAACAGGGCTATTTTGCAGTTGCTCTGGCTTGCTGAATTACATTGTTTTAATTGGTAAGCATTCTTAGTTTTTCTTTTTCCATGCTGAAAGAACTGGCATACCACCACAAACCAAATTTTTCCACAGCAGACAGTTTCTCTGAATATATTTTCAAGCATCTTCTAAGACTGACATCAACATAATGAGAAGGAATGTGCAGGAGGTTAACAAAAGGTTCATTAAACAAGAACCTTTTACTACCTCATGTTCTTCTTTCATTCCAGTTCTCTCAGTGTCCCAGGATGCTCAGTTTCCTTGGAGCGTACAGACAACTTATTAGGTCAAAGCAAAAAAAAAAAAAAAAAGAGTGAAAGTTGTTTAGAATTTCCGTTTTTTCTCTTTATAGTCAGTGTACACATGGTGTATTTGTTGGGTATATTTTTGCAGAAGTCTGAATTATTTCCACATTACAGATTCTTGGCATAAAGTCACTGTTCCCTGGGTAGAACCATAGTAGGTAATACCTGAATTTTCATCTTAAAAAAAAAATAAAAGCTTTCCATGAAATGTCAAATTAAGGAAAAATTCACAATATTGGACTTGAAGATGTATGTTAATTTACAATATACATCTTACGAAAGTGTTGTCATATGGAGATCAAACTTTTTATATTAAAGTTGTGCACATGTAGAATTATAAGATGGCAATAATAACAGAAAATACTCTCAGTATTGAAGATGCCGCATATTCTAATATGTCTAAAAATCTAGTAATTCCAATATGTGCTATTGAAGATACCATTTATTCTGAGACGTCTAATATTCGAATACACGTACTAAATACACAGTAAGATTAATTTCTGTTCATCAAATTGTTATAAACAACACTCGTATTTGCCAAGATATTATAGAAGTCACTTTGGAAGGAAAATTAATGAATTTCTAACTTGACTTTTATTAATGTAAATCCAAAGACAATTGGGTGAAATCAGAGAGTCTAAGCAGTCTATTTCAACGTTCTGCGTACACAGTCATAACTAAAATCTGCTCTGATTGTAATGCTTTATTTGGCTTGTAGCTTTATTGGCTTCATTTATTTAATTGATTCGAGGGGGTATGCAAATAGTAACAGCACTCCATGTAATCTTAACGTAAATTTATCCCAAAGCTGCCACAGATTAACTTCTAACTCAGATACTCCAGCTGATAACATGAAAGCCTAATTCAAAGAAAGGGGCTGTGAGGAACTATCATACCTCTCACTCCTGAATATATTTCTCTGTGTCAGTTGATAAATACAGATGAAAAAGTTGTTTAGCACCACCAGCATACTTGATTGTACATTTCTACACGAGAATAATTTACATTTCTCCTCAGCAAAATGGAGACTGAGAGGAAACAACTACTTCAGGTAGTTTTTCCCTTTTCTTTGATAGTAAATTAACTTATGAACAAACCAACAAAAAGAGCTCTCCATCTGCAACTTATGTGAACACAGATAGATAGGTTTTTAAGTGAAATGTAAATGTGCAGCAAGCAGATGGCGACAGCAAACACATGGCAAAAGTTGGGAAAAAAGGCTGGAAAAAAGCAAGAAATAGAGAGTTGGCACTGTTAACAGTGCCAACAGTTTGAAGGGGATGATGATGGGTCATGTTCAAGGCACAAGTCGGGGTAATGCTGAGCAAACAAAGCTAAAAGCAAAAAGAAAGTATTAACTTCCAGTGGTTAGGAATAAACTAGAGGAAGCAACTCAGAAATAACTTACTGAAAAGAGAGGTAAACGTAGCACGAATGTGAAGAGGGAAATGCATTTTAGATAATCTGAAAAACAGGGAGATGGTTATGATGTATATGCTTTATCTGTGAGAGAGTCTTCTTCCGTCACATACAATGTATGCAATTTTAAAATAAATGTCAAGGTTAGGTGAGAGACAAACTAAGCATCTTTATTGCCGTGGCCTCAAGGTAGATGATCTAATGGAATGAGAAGAAGAGTCAAAATTGTCATTATGCAGCAAAATAACAAAGATGTGTTCAAATAATAGATTTCTTGTTCTCTTATCTGTAAAGAAATTGAAACCTCAGTTGTTCTAAACAGAAGTATTATGAAAAGACTGCTTTCCTCTTAATGCCAAATATTCAAAAGATGTAAAAGAAAAAAGAAAAATCCAGCAAAAAGCTCTGATGGCTGTTGGTCTCACGTTGCTGGGAAAGTCCTATTCTGATGCTATCATGAAATGAGAACAGCAGGTGTGTAACTACGATCACATCTTATTTGTAACAAACAAAGAGTGGTGAAAGATGGGAGCAGAACAGCACCAAAAACAGGGCTGAGAAGGTGAGCGATTCAAACAGCAGTGAGTAAATAGAAGGGAGGGCACAAAACGAAACACAAACCATAAAGGCAGATAATATAATTCCAACTGTATAAAAACTCTGCTTTTCAAATCCTTGATTAAACCAACCAAGCAATGAGCACATCATTTCTTAAAGAATCAGACTGCTCAATTGGTATACACACGTGCATGTGTGAAGCAAATGCACGACTTTGACAGTCATAATCCCTGTGTTGCTACTGCTATCCTTTGGGTAGAACCTTCCAAACCTCTTTTTTCCATCCAACCACCTACTAAAAAAGCAGATGCCGGGACCTTAGTGGTGTTCCAACACTGGCTTCACTGGAATGCAGAGAAAATGGTGAGCTGTTCCTAAAGAGCTTTGCGTCTCAGGACAACGATATAGCGCATAGCACTGGCGTATGTGTGTGTGTGTGTGTGTGTGAGGGAGAATTAAGAAGCTGTGCAATCCTGAGACACCGAAGATCTCCCAGAGTACAATTAGACCTCCCAACAATTCCCAGAAAAATTATCATTAACTTCCTTCATTTCGTAAATAAAACCTCTACTTCCCAGCATGCATTAATATTATCCTACTGACTTGCTGCTTCTTTCTTCTTGTAACCTTCTGCAGTTGACAATGATACTGAGAGACTTGTACTGTGTGCTTAAAAACCCTGACCTAAGCTTTACTCATCACAAAAGAAAAAGCTTTCCCTTCTTTTTCCCAAGCACAGGAAGAGCTTTTATCCTACAAGAGTTCTTTACTTGTATGTGTGAAATAGTAATCTTTGTTAAGGGGAAACAGGGCCTTGGAATTTGAGAAACCCCTGTGATAATTTAACTCTTATGGAAAGACCAAAGATTTTGACTCTGCTCTCATTTTTTTCATTCCAGCTGGAGGGAAAGTAACTATGTCTGGCCTTCATAAGGCTATAATTAAGATGGTTAAATTGATTGCCTTGTTATACGCACCAATCTTTGCGAAATCTCAATGAGCAGAACTTCTGCAACCACAGATGATTCTAGGTACCTCAAACTTCCCTTGCAAGCTGTAGCATTGGTATTAATTACTGTATTAGTATTCCAGGCATTTGAAGACAACTGCATTTTAATGTTATTCCAGCTGAAGGGGCTGCTACCCCCACAACTGCGCATCATCTCTGTTGACATGTTGGATAAGGAGCTTCCTTCCCCATCTCTGCTAAGGCTTTTGAAGAGTTTCTTCTGAAATGTTGCTTTCATGCTGCTTGAGTCTCTCTAGCTGAAACCAAAACCATCTGGGACCCCAAAATCAAAGGTCTTTTTGCTGAAAATGATCATGTTGAGGATTCCCTTTTTTCTTACTTCTTGGTCTTTAACTGTCACCTCCCAGTCTGACCCTCAGTTTGGTATGATTAGGATGTTTTCTAGCTGTGACTGGGAATGATGTATAAGAAGTATATAGAAATAAGGCTGTATAAATCCATGATTTTCCTTTCCTCCTTAAAGAATGAAGGTTATTTTTTTACCCTGAAGGTTCTACTAGAAGTCTATACATAGTTTATTTTTCACCACTCTTCCTTCTTGCTTCCTTAATTCCTTTTTATTTGGCACTGCAACTCCCATAGATAAGAAATTCCATCAACAAAAATGCCCTTCTTTCTGTCATGCCTTCTAATGCATAGCTGAGGAGCTAACAGAGACACCGACAGTCTGCTACTGTTAATGAGGGCAACATGGGTCACTGCAGATATGCCAGGTTCAAGAATATTTGTCCGTAAAGTCACTGTGGTCTGGAGCCATGGAACTGCTAAAATATCCATCTCAGAAAAAATTGGAGAATTAATACCATTAGTATAGAAGTAAACTTTCTTCTACTGGTGAGGGCATGACTCTTCTTGTAAAAAATAAAGAAGTAGTCTAAAGTAGTTTTTCATAGCAAAGTAGGAACCACAAAAATTTCAGTATCTGTGTCTAAGATAATTCTGTGGGTGAATTAAAGAGTTCTTACTTCTGCTGAAGTGAATCTGTTATCTATAGCATAAAGTAACCCTAGAGCAATGCATTGTTCACAATTAATGAAAACATGAGGAGAGCAAGCCTAGAGATATATACATTTGCCTTCAGCATTGAATGCAAGTCTTTGTGTCTGCCAAACTCACCTCCACAGTCTTTAATGGCAAAAAAAAAAAAAAAAAGTCAGGGCTTTGATGTAAATGCTTTGAACTACTCCTATCTAAAGTAAGCTTCCAGGCACATGAAACTACTCCCCCTTTAAGGCTTCCTAAACATGCACACTGAATGATATTGTTGGACTAAAGACTGAATTTGCTTAAAAATTCATGTCAGTGAGTATAAATGCTGTATTCCTCGCAACTAATAGGAAACTGAACTTCTGGAGGCAAATTGTCTGTAGAAGTGAGAAACAGGCCCTTTTAGATCCGGTGTTATTGTTAGGTCTGTATTCAGCAAAAGTTAAGCAAAAGGTGTGTGCTAAATGCTAAAGATGTGCTCATTGATTAGGCCAAACTAGTAATAGCAAACTAGTAATAGCAAGTCAGTCTTGCTGTTACAAAAATGTTAATCAGATGGTTGCAAAAATTGACACAGAATTTTCTATTTGTTTGCAGATCTGCAGATGCTATCTCTGAGCAGCATCACTAGGACTGCTCACGAAACAGTATTTTAATAGTAAAAAAATTCATTCTAGAATGATAGAGTGCTGAGTGTAGTAGCATTTCTTGATCTTCCTGCACCACACTTAGTTAAGCATTTCTAAATGCCATTACTGTACTTTATAACCTCTTTTACAAGATACTACCAAATGATGAGCAGCAATACTCATTCTGAAATGGATTAATATATTAATAATAAACTAAAACATTTATGAAAATTGCTGTTACTACTTTGGAAAAACATGGGCATTAACAATATGATGGTACTTCAGAGCTATTATGCTTGGTGATTTGGATAATTTCCAGAGCAGTTTAATCCAGTTTCTGTTATAAATTGTTGCTTTATGTAACCCAAGTGATGGACAAAAGAAAAATAAAACTCTAATTAGTCATTGTTCTTCCCTTGAAGCAACCTCTAAATTGCAGGAAAACCCGTGAAAACTTGTAAGAGAGTAGAGTCAACGAAATAATGGCCAACATGAATTTGTAAAGACCAAACTATAACAGCAGCATAATTTCTTCATATAACATAGTAACAAACCTCCAACATGGAAAGGCAGAGCATTTCTTACAAAACATGTGGTGTGGTGGTAACCAGGGACTTTACGGTACAAGAGGAGATCATAGAATCACAGAATGTTTTGGGTTGGAAGAGGCCTTTGAATGTCATCTAGTCCAATCTCCCTGTAGTAAGCAAGGACATTTTCCACTAGATAAAGTTGCCCAGAGTCCCATCCAACTTGGAGTTGAATGTTTCCAGATATGGGGCATCTACCACCTCTCTGGGCAACCTGTTCCAGAGTTTCACCGCACTCACTGTAAAAAAGTCTTCTTTAGGCTAAATCTCCCATTTTTTAGTTTTGAAACCATTACCCCTTGTTCTGTTGCAATAGGCTTTGTAAAAAGATTGTCCCCATCTTTCTCATAGGGCTTCTTTAAGGGACTACAATAAGGTCTCTCTGGAGCCTTCTCTTCACCGAGGTGAATTTCATAGTTCGTTTGTTCATAGCAGAGGTGCTCCATCCCTCTGATCATTTCTGTGGCCCTCCGCGGGACCCTCCTCAACTGGTCACATCCTTCTTGCACTGTCTCCAGAGCTGGACACAGTACTCCAGCTGATGTCTCACCAGAGCGGAGTAGAGGGACAGAATCTCCTCCCCTGATCTGCTGGCCATGCTGCTTTTGATGCAGCCCAGGATACAGTTGGCTTTCTGGGGTGTGGGCATACATTGTCAGCTCATGTGCAGCCTTTCATCCACCAGTAGCCCCAAGTCCTTCTCCGCAGGGCTGCTCTCAATCCCTTCACCCCCCAGTCTACACTGATATTGAGGACTGCCCTGACCCAGGTGCAGGATCTTGCATTTGGCCTTGTTGACTCTCATGAGGTTCACGTGAAGATTTTTGGAGTAATTTGGAAGTGAGGCATGTTTTCTTCTGAATATTTTCCAGGTGATTCATAAAGAGTCCTCTACAGTGTGAGGACTGGCTAACACTCAGATTTTGCATACTGAGCTGAGAGGCTAATGAAGTTTTCTAGTTCCATGTCACAAACTGGTAAAATAGGGCCATATAAGGGCTAGGATGTAATGCTCTGAATGGCATTGGAGGAACTTGGGAGTTCTAAAAAGATGTTGGTATTTCTGTACTAGGTAATATATTCAGAAAAAGAAATGAAAAAGAGAAAGAAAAGAAGTGATAAGATACATTATTTTATTCTAAAGATAAAACCTTGCCTTTATTCTTTTAGCTTTTTGGCTTAAACGCCAATGGAAAAATTACTAACTTTCTGTCTGAGACCAATGAAAATTTTACCACACAGAGGCTGGATGGCCAAATACGAAGAGCATGAGGGCTCAACTAATAGATGAGGGGTTTCAGAGAAGATTTTTATGGAGATTTGAGTTCATACCTGAAGTGAAATCTAAACCTTTCTTGCCTTTATGAAGTACTCCCTGCATTACAAGGACCATGTTGCCAAATATAGTTCCGTCAGATATAAAATACCAAGGAGCTTTGAAAAGGCCAAGGGTCTTTTATCTCCAGGGTCGCTTAATCTAGAAACTGATAAACAAGGATATTTCTCATGCTTCAGCGTTATTTTGGGGAGCATGTCTGGTTTGTCCTATAGTAGGAAAAGGAGGTATCCAACTTTATAGTAATGCAATGGGGCTGTGCATCAAAAGACGACAAAATCAATTAACAATAATCTTGAACTCAGAAAAGTTTCATGTATCTTATTATGAGAACTATGTGATACACTCAGTATCGCACTTTGTGTGATATCAAAAAATTTCCTGTACTTCCTGTATTTAAAATTTCTATGTATATTAACAAAGGAAAAGCAGTGGTAGTGAAGAGATCTAGCAGAATTTCACTGCAAGTCATGACCTTTGGATTCAAACCTCTGCATCCTAATGTATTAGCATTAATCAGCACGGTACTTTGTCATTTCTAAGGTTGCGTCTCTTGCTTGTTAGTGTTTCAGTAAAAAAGCTAAATATCATTCAATGTGCACACCTGGAGAATGGGAGTTACAGCTTTTTGGTCTAGCGTAGAAAAATCAAATTAACTATAAAAGAAACTGCTTTGAGTAGTTTAGTTTCTTTCCTCCCTCTTTTTTCCTACATATTTATTAATCCAAGGACTGGACATACAGTGCTTCGGAATATGTCTGGAAGAAATGGATTGATCACATTATAGGACAGTTCATTAACATTAGCCAAATCATATTACATTATAATTAATGGAAAACTATGATTTATTTCCTTTTTGGAAAAGCAACAAAGATTAAGGAGATGATACTGAATGGTTTAATTAGTATTAATTCAAGATACAACAAAGAGCTTGGTCTAAGAGAAGAGGTGAATACTTTTCCAAAATTGGCTACTTTTATCAGGTTGATAAATATTTGATTTGAAGAATGTTTTGGTTCATCAGTTACAGTGTTGCACTATAGAGTATCTCGTATCTTGCTTTACATCTGAAAAACATTTTTTCAATTTTTTTGGCCTCAAAAACCTGCAGAGCTGGGAGTATTATCCTTTCTTCGCCTCTTTCCCCCAGCTAAATAATTGGTTTTTGCTCACAAGTGCCATTTGAGAGTAATTAGCATTTACTTTTTGTCCAGAAGTAGGTAGATTGACATAAAATCTCAGAAACACCTGAGACTTTCTGTTTCACACTAAAATATGTGACGGATTTTTATTACGGGCTTGTAAAACACTAAGCTTTAGTAATGCCGTGCACATCATTTGCTACACATGAGAGAGCTTTAACAACGAACTATATGGCTCTTCACAGACCCAGGTAGCTCTGATGTTATCAGCACTGTAATGAAAGAGAATATATGGGGTTTCTGATGTCTTTGAAATTCACAAGCACAGCAGAGGCTTGTGTTGGTAGTGCTCTTGGAGCAAAACACCATTGAGACTATGTCCTTAATACCACGTGTAATTAACCTAGCATCTGGAAGACTTACTACCCCTATAATTCACCGAGTCAGGGCTCAGTGAATCAATGGGATGGGAATGGAGATGCTCCTACTAGCACAGCCCATATTCTGTCGCTTCTGGGTTTTGCAACATTCTAGCACTGAGACTGTAAAGGCAAGATATTTACATACAAAAATTAATGTCAAGATGAATAGAATATTATATTGTGATATTACAAAGAAGAAATTTTTTCAGGACCAGCACAACTGAAGCAGTGCAGTACCCTTTCTCTGGCTTTGAAGAAGGAACAAAAAACCCTGTGATTATATTTGATAAAGTTGTTGTTTGTGTAAAGAACTGAACAGAGAGAAATATTTCCTTGTGACATGCTCCTAACAGAATAAGAAAAAGGAAAAGCTTTGATATTGAAATTGTTATATCTTCCCAAAATAATTCTGATGTTTAAAAAGTACATGGAAGTGCAGATTCTGCCTCAATTAAAATGTAAGTACACACACTATGTGCAAAAAGAAATATGAATCTTTTTAATGATGATAATTAATTAGTTGCTTTAAGCCTTTCATTGCGAAGTTCATGCTTTCTGTCACTAAAGCCAACACCTAAAACAAGAAGTTCGACATCAAATGAAAAAAGAGGTCGTGTTTCTAAAGATCTACAATTTAAAATGACATATGTACTGTTTTGATTTTAAATGATTAACAAAAAATATAGGCAGACTGCTCATATACTTCCCATTGAGATTTGTGTGTAATTTCCAGACAGAAATAATGAACTTTTACTCTTTTTTTCAAGCTGATAGGAGGAATAATAATTCTTTTTGTAATACAAAGTTTAAAAAAAAAAGGAAAAAATCTTTGACAACGATAAAGCTCAAAATTCATAATGCCACCAGCTATGTTTAGAACAGTTGTTTTCTCCCTACTCTGACTGAACTACGGATAACAAATACCACAAGGTTAAAAAATTACTCCATTCATGGGGAAAAATGCATATAGCAAACGGTGTTTTTTGAAGATGTAGTTAACCAAGGTCAAAAGGTCAAAAGAGGTCAATAATCTTGTTGCATTAGTCTTTGCAATAAAACGTTGGAAAGGACTGTTACAAGCCACTTTGTCTCGCTCTCCGTGTTTTGGGAAGGAGATTATTTTTTACTTCAGTGTAGCTGGTAAAGTGCAGCCCAAACTGAAGATCCCATGGTGAACACGTCTCTCTCCCTCTTTATCAAATCCTCTTCCTAAAAAAAGTAAGGATGGTTCAGAGAACCTCCATACTTTTTTCCACATGTGAATAAACTTAGCCATGAAGAGCAGACATTCAGCTCATAAAAAGTAAAATTTTGTTTTTCAAATATTTCCTTGCAACTGTGGAGACCCAGCTGCAAGTCTGCTCTGTGAGATAGTCCTCTGTGTTGTTTCTCCTCTTATTGCCAACTGGTTTTGATAAACTTTTGTATTCTGGTGTTGATAAACTTTTTCATTCTAGATACATAGAAATCCAAAGCTTTTAATGCAAAGATTTAAATTTAGACTAACTAACTGTTTATTTTCACATGCAGAAACATTGGGAAAAGTGTCATTTTTAGGCAAAATATATTCCCTAATTTTCCGTTGAGAGTGGCTTGTTGAGGTACAGAAGAAAGAAAAAGAAAAATCGGAATGGAGAGGATATAGAGGCATTTTGTGAGGCTTTCTCATGGTTCTGCTTTAGATTTGTTTGTGCACTACATGTTCGCATTTAGATGAGAAATGGAATGAGAACTAAGTCAAGGACAAGGTTTTTGTTGTGCTCTGAAAAAGTGAGTCTTTCAGTCTAATTTGTTGCGTTATAAAAATCCAGTGCTCAGAGAGTGCCCTAGTTGAAGTATAGTCTCTTCCTCCCAGAAACATCGCTAGACTCTTTCCTGTAGACTCAGCTGTCAGAGGTTGCTAATGTCATGGAAGTAACATCAGTCACTATATTAAACCGATGAAGAACTAGATTCTCTTTTCCAAAGAAGCAGCAGTTTATCTTGTGAGCCCTTGCTGTGGCCCATGCCCTATGCTATTTAGAGGGACAGAACTGCTCTAAAGATTTACAGAGCTTTCAGTTTCAGATTTCTTCCAGGTACCTACGTGCCCTCTTCTCTTGCACGAGAGGCTCCAACTATTCACATGCTCCGAACTTTCTCTTCTCATTTTTCATTTTCCAGGCCTTAGGCCTTAAGTCATTTGCTGTTGTTGAAGCACACAACCATCAGCAGAGTTCTTTTGCTTGTACCCAAGGCTCTTCCTCATGATTCTTCCCCTGTGAAAGAAGAAAGCACATTTCTAGCTGATGTCTCACGTCACAGCTGGTCTTGCTTCCAGCAGACAGGTCCCGGACCAGGAATCCACTCAGTGGGAAAGATGATAGCCAGATTGCCTTGATCCTGAGCAGCCCCAGGGACAACTGCAGAGACTGGAGGCTGCTGTTCAGGGGTCATAGTTTCCTGACGCAGGGAGAAAGCCACCATACAAAGGTGATGTGCTTGTAGCAATCTGTGCATCTAAACACTCAGATTGATGAATTTTGCAGCAGTGTGTAAATTTGAGATTTTGTAACTTAATATTGAAGGCAGGATAATGCAAATATTCTTGTGTCCTAAACTGTAGCTGCTAATAGACGTGCAATCTTCTGATCAAGCCAAGCCACAGTTAGGAGTTGTGCTCCTGAAAGCGTGGTAGCTCCACTTCTGTGTGTACCTAGCTACAGTGTGCCATAAGTCCGAAAGTGCTCAGTAGCATTAAGAACCAATTTAACAGTCAAAGGACATTTGTCACCCTATGTGGAACATGATAATCAAGAAGAGACAAGTCTTTCAAAACATTCCCACTTTCCCAGTTCTCATGCCTCGTCTTTTTTTTTTTCTCTCCTTTTGACGTAAGCGGGAAATGAAATTTTCTTAACTAATAGGTTCTAATAGAGAAAGGAGTAAAACAAGTCTTCTGAGCCCTAATTCAGTGAAAACCGCTTTGTGGTCGACTTGCTCATAAAGAAATGTTGGAATTCTGAATATACATTTAATCTCTTAAGTAAAATTGAGATACTCATGCATGTTTGAAAGGTAGACAGATTAACCATAAAAAGTTAGTTATAGTGCCAGATTGAACAAATTTATAATCCATGCTTCGATATTATGCTTATCTTTAAAGTTTATTGTCTTTTAATGATTTTTCTCATCGGTTAGCATTCTTGTCATTCATTGACTTCAGTGTTTTTTGGATAATGGCCTATAGCTACTCTGTTAATGAAATAGTAGCATGCTTACCCCACATTCTGAAGCCTTGAAGGAAGGTGCATGTGACTATTGACAGTATTTTGGCCATCACGCTAATTTATTGCTTAGAAACCAAAAATTATTTAGTTAAAAGTGTTTTTTTTCAGGTAATAGAACCGTAATAGTACACTGGAAGTTTCAGTCACAGCTACTTCAATCCCTAAATGCTAATAGAACCACAATTAATCCACCCTGGCACATCTAAAACAGTAATTAACTAATGCCATTCACATGATGTGGGGTTAATTGAAAGAGGTGTTGACCTTCATGACCTATCAGTTTTGCCTTGTCAGCCCAGGTCAAAGGTTCTCCCTGATAACTTTTGCTTATCAATAAAACATTACCGTATCTAGAAACAGCATGTGTGTATATACGTGTGTGTGTGTGAACGTGTGTCATAAGGATGTGTATGTATATGCACAATAATAAATAAAAAATACAAATAATACATATCTGAGCCACTGATTTTTATCTTTTATTTTTCTTTTCAAGTAAAATCAGAATTATGTAAACTGCAAAGTGAAAACTTTATTACTTTTCGGTTCATAGCTTAAATGTGATACCAAAGCTGATTTTCCGGGTGAGACTGGATCAAATTTGTTGTTGCTTTTGTTATCACAAAGGTTTTGAGAAGAGAACTTGGGTGGCACAAAATTTACAAATGGTAAGACATATTAAAATGAGCCCTCTTAAATATAAAGTTACAATTAGTCAAACATAATTCTTAGTGACTGATGCATCTAACTCTGTTAGGTGAGTGCAAAACCTGAGATACTGGTTGAATTTTACATTGTGCTGTAACTGGAGGGAAATGTATATTCCATTACATCCCCCCAAATTATTAAACTATATTTAAGCTGAAAAGTTGAGTACTTGAGAATTAGGAAATACCTGAGTTTAAGTTACTTATGGAGTTTCAACAAGAAGTCACTTGTTTTGTCCTGAACCCCATGCTGTGTCTTTAACTCATTATCACAGAAGACATCATTTCCTCTGCTTATCTCTTCCTAAACCCAAAGCCACGTATGTACGAATGCGTTCAAATATCTGAAAAGTGGGTGTAAAGAAGACTGATTCAGACTCTCTTCAGTGGTTACCAATGGCAGGACCAGAAGCAAAGGACACAAAATAAAACTGGTTTTATTTCCCTCTTAACGTTAGGAAACACTTTTTCACTGTGAGGGTGATGAGCACTGACACAGGTTGCCCAGGAATATTGTGGAGTCTCCATCCTTGGAGATATTTAAAAGCTGTCTGGACGTGGCCTGGGCAACCAGATTTAGAGAGTTTTACTTCAGCACAGGGTGTCTTGCTGTCCCACTCCAGCTAGAGAAAATAAAACTAACGGTGTAAGGGTTGAGATAAAGGACAGGGAGGGCACACTCATCAGTGATGGTCATGGGCAAAAGACAGACTTGGGGCAAGAAAATCAATTTCATTTAAACAACAAAATCACTACTAATCACCAATCCAATCAGAGCAGAGCAGTGAGAAAAATCAACAGGGTCTTAAACACATTTTAACCCCGCCCCTCCCTTCTCTCTCCAGCTCAGCTTTGCCACCTCCTTCCCCCTCCACATGGTGCAGGGCAGGCAGAGGATGGGGATTACGGTTTGTCCCAGCCTGACACTCCTCCTCTGTGGCAACATGGCATCCGTCCCACAGGTTACATTCCTTCATGAACTCCTCCAGCTGTTGTGGGGTACCTCCTCTCCCGGCACTGAACTACCCCAGCGTGGGTCTTCCTCAGAGTCACAGCCTTCTTTGGGAGCAGTCCCCTGCTCCAGAATGGGCTTCTCCACAGGCTGCAAACAAACCTTCTCTCCATTGGTGATCTCTGAGGACTGCAAAGACTTAGCCAGCCATCTTGCCGTAGGCTGAAGGGAAACGGCTGCTCTGGAGCATCTCCCTGACCCTTTCCTCACTGACTTGCATGACCTTATGGTTGTGGTTGTCTCTCTGTGTGTCCTACCACATTCCAAGACAAAAAAGAGCTCCCAAAACAAAGGCCCTTGCAAAACAGGTTTCCCCTCTTAAATGTGTTTATTTGCAGAGGTGCTGATTGGGTCAGCCTTGGACAGAGACAGGGCTGACTTGGAGCGGTGGAGAGCTTTCATAAAGCTTCTTAGAGGGGCTGCAATATAGCCCCTTTCCCCACTACTAAAACCCTGCCAGACCCAAACCCAGCACAGGGGTCTTGGACCAGATGACCTCCAGAGGTCCCTTCCAACCTCAGCCATCCTGCAATCCTATGACAGGTAAAGCGGAGTTAGAAAAAGCACGATAAATTCTCAGGCAGGATATGCTCAGTTGCTTTGTGTGATTAAGACATATGCACTGCCTCTGTGAGTCTGTGCGGAAGAGGTCCGGCTAGGGAGCCTCAGTACCAGATGTCTGAGCAGCCACATTGTTTCATTGCTGTTTCGTTTTCTGCTCCTAGATAGGACCACTCCAGCTAGCGAGGCCTAGGACAAAGTCCAAAGTCTGGATAGGTTTCTCTTGGCACTACTTTCCAAAGGCAGTGTGGAAAAGTTGTATCCAGGGTGTTCTGTTACAGCCACCTTTTAGGTCTTGCTGCCTGATAACCCTAACACTCCTTCACGTGACAGCTCAGGCGGTGTCAGTTTTACCCAGTTCCCTTTCATAGTAAATCCACTCTACTGGCCTGCAACACAATCTTTTTATTATTCCAGAGAGTTTACTACAAAAACCACACGGTAGTAACGATGACTCAGGAACAGGGAGAACAAGTACCATGATGGTCCCTGGGCAACAGGGTCCTGAGTCAGCCACCTGGGAGGCCGACTTGGGGTCCGGGGCCCTGGGCAGGCTTGGGGGAGATGCCACAGTCTGGTGGTGCCCTCTGGTCACACAAGCAGCCGGTAGGATCACCCCAACTGATCAATCACTCCCAGGCCACGTGGGGCTGTATGTCCCATCACAGCCATCAAGTACTCCACTAACTTACCTACATCTAATCATTGTATTAACCGCCCTTCAAAGATGCAGCTCTCAATATGCAATGTATAATGCTTCTAAGAAGAACTGTAATGCAAGCACAGTTAATAATGCATTTTCAGTAAAGATTTGCTAGTAGGTTAACCTGCCTTCAGAGAAAAGGAGCAGATCCAGCAAGCTGACCCAGTGGAGACCCTGCGCATACTTAACCCTCTGTTCTTTGTGCATCACATGCACCGTAATCTTGTTTTCTTTGACATTTCTCAGATGCACTAATCCTTTCATCCTGAGAGATCAAATCTGAACTCTCATCGATTTTATGCTAAGGCAACCCTCAGAGCCCTAGACAGTAACATCTGTACCCTGCCCATAGTAGGTCAGTTGTGTTTTCTGTCTATTTCCTCAGTGTAAATGTACATTTTACCAGTTAGTTCACTTACTAAATCTGACTTGGACATGTTGATTTACATTTGTTTCAACCTATTGGCCTGTGTGTAGTTAATCTGAATGTAACCTAATTCATGTAACTAAAGGGACATACTTTCTTCCATCAAAGTGCTAAAAGGAAGGCGGTTCTGCCAATCCTGTCACTGAAGGCTATATCCCCGTCAGTATTTTGTGAACTAGGCAAAAGAACAAGCGGCTGTTGTTGATAATGCTAGTGTGTTGTGGCTGTTCATCACTGGTAAAGACAAAGGATATTCCAATTCTGTCAAAGGCTGAGATTCTTCATGGGCTGAATGAGTTAAAGAGGACAAGGCACTTTGTAGTCTACAGGAACACATAAGCTAGTGGCAAGGTATTATCAAAAGTTTTCTAATCAACCAATCTATCAGACAACAACTGATAAAGCCTTCAGTATTCTTTTGTCTTTGTACACAGCAATGTTCCACAGTTCACTCTGTGAACTGGGATGGAAAAGTTTTAGCAGACAGTAGAATGGGTGGCTGGTTTTCTAATATGACTATCAGGGAGTTTCAGGGAAGCAAGTTCCTGCCAGTAATACTTACTTATGAAAATAATTTCTATGGAATTGATTCTGTTTGGTTTCTTGAAACTGTACAACACTTAATCCTGTGAGCGGCCCCAGGAAAGTAGAATGTGCTTCTGAGACATTCTGGTTTTAATTTCTAACAGATATTTCTAGATCGTG
This sequence comes from Buceros rhinoceros silvestris, assembly GCF_000710305.1. NCBI lineage: Eukaryota > Metazoa > Chordata > Aves > Bucerotiformes > Bucerotidae > Buceros > Buceros rhinoceros. The sequence continues at coordinate 68,595 of NW_010405241.1, read as the reverse complement.
TGAATTTTATTCTATAATAACTGCATTTACATTGAATTTGTAGAAATGGGATATTTTGTTACTGAGGCCTACTTGATATCTCCAGCTGCTCTGAAAATTTGTCACAGAAAACTGTGCATTTGACTTCTGTTTGTCTTCTTTTCTGCAGCTTTCACTTCACAGTTCACCACAGCTCTCTTTTTCTTACATGCTTTATCTCTGCGGTGTTTTTGAACTTGGATGCATTAAATATAAAAATGATCTGAAACTGTCAGCAGCTGAAAGAAAATATCTTATGAATATCATCAGAATACGATGGTTGTTGGTGTAGATTTTTTTCCCCCTCTTAGTCAATGAGATACATGTGTCTCCAATGTTTGGGGTTTGAGTGCTTTCTGAACATGTAGTAACTATTATTCCTGGCACGTGTGTGACTGATTGTTTCCAGAATGAACAAAACATAAGGCAGCATCATTATGCCTCGGAGAAGCAGGCCACACTCTCAACAGTGGTCTTGTTTTTATAAATTAGTTAAATGGTTTCCAGAGAATGATGTGCTGAACTATTTGGGACACATTACTTTTAAGCAAATGATGAAAGGATTTCCAAGTAGTTCCAAATGGTCCGTATTTGCTTTGTTTAACAGTCAGGCATGCGAGTCACCTGGAAAGTATCCGTAAAAGATTGAGACTGTGACAGCATCTTTTACTTTTATTTACTCTTTCCTTTCATTCTAAGCACTACTTTTATACTTAATAGAATATTACCATATTAATGAGAAGTTAATATAAAATCATGAATAGAATAATTTTGTTTATGGCTTAAATCTGTATGGAATGTTTCTTTACACATATTTGTATTTTTTAAAACTGCATCACCTAACATTTACAGGTAAAATTGCTGCTTCATTCTAACACAGAATAGAGGATTTTTTTGTAAAATGGTAAATCTCAGACTTAATTTTGTCCTAGCAAAAAATAAAGTTCTGTAAGGAATGATAATTTTTTGGCCTAACTAGGAGCTGATGGTACAGCATAGCCTACTGAGAAAGTCTGAATACCCAAGATTACTTTTTCCACCAGCTTATGAAAGGAGTAAGAACAAAGCGATTTAGAAATATCACAAAATTATCGAGGTTCCCAGGATTGCCTAGAGCAACATATCAAATAGAGAAATAACACAGCCCTTGTTTTCATATTTCATTTTGTACCCTGGAAATAATTTCTTTGTAAGATACCTCCAGAATGAATATTTCTTGTCCCAAAGGAAACTTCTTTTCACTGCACTTATAATATCTGATCAGATGAGATTGAGTTCAATTGTTATTTCTGAAGATTATAAGGGTCCCTACTGGAATCTGAAGAATAAAATGAAGAGATATTTCTCTAAGCAGCGTGACTTGGTGTTTGAGCAGAACAGTTTTTTAAAAAGCCGTAAACAATAGAACTCTCAATGATTTTAACTTCTCTTGCTCTTGAAAGAAAAAAAAATATTTCTGCTTTGTTGGACTAACCTATCTTCTTCACATCCTGTTCCATCATAGTAGTATATCTGATAACAATATTTAAATATTTTCAAAAGAAAGTGTTGCTAAAAGCACTTTCCAAATCATTCTACCCTGCATAAGAAGAAAAGCAGAGAAATATGCAAATATTTTGAATGTCTTTCAGACTTTGGAGGCTTTCATTTGTGGATTCTGCAACAAGACAATCACCTTGTCTTAAATTGAGCTTACAAGCTCCTGTGCTGGTGAGGCTCATTTCGTGATGTCATGTTAGCTAAGGCTCTGGCGTTCATTTTCATTCAGGTCAGTATGCTTGGATCTGCTTAAATCCAGTATAAGTCAGTGAAACTGAAGATCACAGCAAAAGTTGATCAGCATTTGGCTACATCCCGTAAGAGATGGGTTTTTGGAAATCTAAGTTCGTCACCATTTGTGCTTACAGGATGTTGCATGATTTCCTGTAGAAGAAAATACGAACCCTCTGAAACTGCCCTTTTTTTGCTTCAATCTGACCAGATGGATGGAATGAGGCAATGACAAAAATCCTTTCTAATTCTTAGTACCCAGTTTCTAATGATCTAGTATTTTTTATTATCCCTAAGGCAGGGATTCCCTAGTATTCTCTAAATCTGCAATGAATGTACAGCAACGAGTCTCCAGTGAATTAGTGCGTCCCATCTAAATTCAGAAATTGCTTTATGCAAGCTCAATTCAATTTCAGTATCTATTTTTTCAATATGCATTTGTGCTTCGATAGATGCATAAAATGGTAACAGAAAACACAGAAAATAATAGCAAAAAGTTGCTGATTCTGAGTGGATTCACCTACACTGTCCTTAGAAATAGCTTCATGAGTATTAATGGCTATTGCCCTGTTAAAACACGTACCTGGTAATTCAGACCTTGTGCTATGAGAGGATTGCTGATTGATTGCCAAATACTTCATTAATATCTAAGCTAACAAGTGACAAAATTAAAAATTCTCCTCATTTTCAGTGAGGAGAGAGGAATTCAAGAAATCATTCAAACTCCAAAGAGAAAACAAAATATGACAGAATCAGGACATGGATTGAGATACATCACCAGGAATCAATATAGTCGTTCAAATTTCCCTTTCAAAAGACAATGGCCAAATTTCTCAGAGCTACATTTTGAACCCGTTTAGGGTTTGTATTGTTCTATGTCTCTTGCAGAGGAAAAGTTTCAGCTGTTTCTCAACATCACAGATGAACTAGGTGCTTTTCAAAGTCATACCTCCAGGTGTGCTCAGCATAAAACATATCTAGCAATTTGCGTTACCAGAAGTACATTCCTTTTGTTGCCCTTGCCACCAACATAGACTTCCCTTATAAATCTGCTTCATAACGTATACCTTCTTTTTCCAAACTGCTAATCCAATAGCCTTTCATTAAAATCCCCTTTAAAAAATACAACACTGAAATAATACTGATCAGCGATGCCAAAGGCTGACTTAATCTTTAAACAGTGCCAGCAGCTTTCAGAACAGATCAATGTGCTAATTACTTCATACAATTTTCACAATATAGTCTTTCACTTCTGAATTTGTTTTTACAATAAAATTCTATCACTTTAGTTCTCAATGACTATTTCTTTCTGCCTTATGTGGTGTAATTTTTAAAGAACTATAGAACTTGCAAGGTGAGAAAGGTAAAATTGTTGAAATTAAGCATGTGAAATGGTTTTATTTTGTTTTATCATACCAGTAATTGTTAATGAACACCAGTCTTTTCCATCAGTAAATGTCTCTTTTAACCCGTACATCCTCTAAAAGAGAGAGAGAGAAAAAAATTAAAATTACATTTGAATTTTAAAAGCAAGTTTTTAAAATAAAGTCAAAAGGAAGCATCACTTCAATTTTCGTGTGGGAATCATAAATTGTTTAGGTTGGAAAAGACCTTTAAGATCACAAAGTCCGTTAACCCAGCACTGCCAGGTCACCACTAAGTCACGACCAAAAGCACCACATCTATATGTCTTTCAAATACCTCAAGGACAGTGACTTCACCACTTTCCTGGGCAGCCTGTTCCAGTGCTTGACAACCCTCTAAAGAAATTTTTCCTAATATCCAACCTAAACCCCTCCCGGAGCAACCTAAGGCCATTTCTTCTTGTCCTTCTGCTCGTTACTTAGGTGAAGAGAGCAATCCTCACCTCGATACAACCTCCTTTCAGATACCTGTGGAGAGTGATAAGCTCCCTTTTCTCCAGGCTAAACAACCACAGTTCCCTCAGCTACTTCTCATAGGGCTTGTGCTCTAGACCCTTCACCAGCTTTTTTTCCCTTCTTTGAGCACGGTCCAGCAACTCAATGTCGTTCTTGTAGTTGGGGCCCCAAAAGTGAACACAGTACTCAGGGCACAGCCTCACCAGTGCTGAGTGTTGTAATGCAAGAGCAGGACCTGGAACTTGGCCTTGTTGAATGTCTACCACTGGACTTGGTCCATTGATCCAGCCTGTTCAGTCTCTGTAGAGACTCCCTACCCTCAAGCAGATCAACACTCTCACCTAACATGGTGTCATCTGCATACTTACTGAGGTGCACTCAATCCCCTCATCCAGATCATTGATAAAGACGTTAAAGAGAACAGGCCCCAAAACTAAGCCCTGGGGAACACCACTGGTGACCGGCCGCCAGCTGGATTGAACTCTGTTCGCTAACACTCTCTGTGCCCAACCATCCAGTCAGTTTTTATCCAGCTAAGTGAATGCCTGTACAAGCCATGAGCAGCAAGTTTCTCCTTTGGGAAATGGTGCCAAAGGCTTTATTAAAGTCTAGGCAAACAACACCCACAGCCTTCCCGCCATGCAGCTAGGTGGGTGACGTTGTCATAGAAGGAGATCAGGTTAGTCAAGCAGGACCTACTTTTCATAAACCCGTGCTGACTGGGCCTGACCACCTGGCTGTCCTGTACATGCTGTGTGATGGCACTCAAGATGATCTGCTCCATAACCTTTCCCAGCACTGAGGTCAGACTGACAGGCCTGTAGTTCCCTGGATCCTCCTTCCAGCCCTTCCTGTAGATGGGCATCGCATTTGTTAACCTCCAGTCAACTGGGAACTCCCTGTTTATGGACTGGTATATGGACTGCTGGTAAATGATGTAAGGGAGCTTGTTGGTCTCTGAGAACCAAGTAGCTGATAGGAAACTTGCATGTACTGCCAGAACCATTTTGAACATCCAGCATAGTCCATCTTGTTTTATGCTGAAGGAGACAATTAGCATCCTGACTCTTTCAAGAGGAAGAGCTTTGCTACCATATCATATCAGTGTTTACTCAGAAAGTTCCTATGTCTCAGGTGATATGTTAGGTGATAAGCTAGCCTGCTTTTCCCCAACAACTTCTAAAATTATTAGATTAAAGCCTTTTCAAAACCTTTTTCTGTGTCTAATTTGATTCTTTGACTAACCCAAGAACAGATTCTGGTTTTCCCGTTT